>NW_009623674.1:0-35453 GCF_000690535.1 Cariama cristata
CGTCTGCATTGAGGCAGGCAGACTGCCTGGCTCATGCCCGTGATGACTTTAGAGCTGACAATCTCCTCTCTTCGACCCCCACCCCTCTGCTCAATGGCAGCGCTGCTGCCTCTCACACCAGACTATATTTGCAATATGTGCTAATTTACCAGCTCTATGCCCTTGGATTTTAAAATGAACTCATCAGTCAACGTTTCTAGGACCGATGCTCCCTCTCTCCCTCACACACACCCTCCACTGCAGACATGTTACTCATTCTCCAAGCATTTCCTCTCCGAACGTCCGTCAGACGCATATACACTTCATTGATCAAACCAAATCCCTTGATAACAATAAATAATAATACAGACAGTTAACATCAGCGGGGAGCAGAGCGCGGAGCAGGGGGGGGGAACAGACAAAGATGACGACTAAATCTGCATTGTGCTTTATGAGGCTGATCTCTGCGTTTTCCAGAGATGCGCTACACAATGCGGGGCGCAGGTATGCCCCCGAAGACAGAGCACACGCACACCTAGCCATGTGGGGCCTTACCTGAGACCCCACGCTCGCCCGAGCAACGAGGCTGTTAAGGCCTCATACCCAGCCCCACACAGGCTTCAAAAGGTGCTTGTGGGAACAGAAGGTGGTACTCGCCATAAAGGAGACGGAGCACCTAACGCAAAATACAGAAATAAAGAAGGAAGGCAGTTTCTTTGTTATGCTGTGCACTGCACAGATGCTTCGGTCTCAAAGGTAGCTGAGTATCCAAAGAACCTGACGGGTGCATAGTGGGATTTTCAGAAACACCTTCTTAGCCCCCACTGAAATCTGTTTCCTTTGTATTGAAGACAGAAAGCACCTATGGAAGAAACCAGGTTAGGAAGACGGTCTATTAAACATCCCTCTGTTACACGTGCCGGGTATGTCAAGGGCTTTAGGGCTTCTGCGGCTTTATTTCCTAGTTTTCCGGGGCTAAAATGGGGGACGTAGGAGAAGCTGCCTCTTGGGATTTTGGCTAGTTAGACATCTTGTGTGGGTCTGGCAAAGAGAACGTGACTGCAGCGTAAGTGTTCGGGAAGTTGGGGAGGGTGGGGCTATCTAGAAATCTTTGACTCACTGGGGTAACTCCCTGAACACAGGAATTAAATTATTACTCAAAGCAAGCTACATTTTATAAGCAGCAGCCTTAGAATGAAATTCTGCGTGCATACAGAGTCCGAAACAACTAAAATAAAGATATGGAAATAAGCATACAATACATAATTAAATTATTGGGTGCAATGCAGAAGTCCCCGGGTGACAGAAAAGGTGGGATTATACAGCGAAGTCAGTCCAGGAATCCACGGATACAAATTTTCTTATTTATACCGACATAATCCTGATTGACATCAGCCTAGATAGGGGAAGAATCAAACCCTGTGTACTGAAGGATCTAATCTTTGGGAAAAGTAGACTGGATTAGAGTGACTGTATCTGCCACCATCCTTTCACTCCCCTTACAAATTTCCTCACCATCACAGCAGTGTGAAAGATTTTGCCATCACACCGAGCAATTTACATCCATTGTCTTTTTTGTGTTCCCTTGTCTTCCTTCCAAAAAAAATGTTTAATTTTTTTTTTTTTAAGTTTTGTTGCAAACACGTAATTTCTTTATACAATTTAACCAAGTCTTTGGAGGATACTTATTTCAAGCAGTTAACACCTGACCCCAATTTTTGTGGGTAATTAGTGAGCTAGATAACCACACAAAGTGGGTAATTATTTAGTACCCAAGGGTACTGTACAAGAGGGTAGAGGCTGGCAATGTTAACAAAAGCACATCTCTAATTATTGTATCTATACTAGTGATGCTTTAAGAATAGTTACTCCATCTAATGATCCATGATAAATCAGTAAACTATTTTGCTTCCCTTAGCATATATGCACGGGCTAACCAACGGCAGTATGCGAGGGCAAAGCAAATTGAAGCCCCAACTTTGGAATATGCACGGGCCCCAAGAGAAGCAAGAGGCATCCACTTGGAGAAAGTAAGAAGACTGGAAGTGTCTGCTCTAGAACAGCAGCAGCAGGGCCTAATAGCCATCACTAATAGCTAACAGGTTGGTTGAGATGACTTGAAAAGCCATGTAGGAAGAAGCTCGTAGCATGTGCCTCAAGGTCTACTTCTTGCTTAGGTAACGTGGCCGGGCTGATCGATCTTTGTATACAACAATAACCCTGATCATGTTTAAACCGAGTTCAGTCTTGCTTATTGAAAATCGCTTTCAAAGCTGTACAAATGAGGCGTTTTGTGTTTGTGGAAGGTCAGGGCTGAAATGCAAGAGAGAAGCTCGGGCCAGGGGAGGGGGGGAATACCATATTTGATGAATTTCAATTATCTGCCATCTCCAACATTTACATTGCAAAAACCATGCAAAATATTACATCCTCTGTAGATTTTTTTTTTCCACAAATTTAAGAAGAAGGAAGAGCTGGGAACTACTTTGAAACAGAAACTGAATAAGAAAGATTCAACTACCAAAAAAATGTTTTTGATCAGCAGAACCATGTGAAAAGAAGTGTTATGCTGGAAACATCCATAATCCTAAACAGAGTGGTCACTATCCACTGACCACTATTTGCAGCATTACACACACACTTAAGGACATCTTCAAACCAAGACATTACTCTCAGCGGAAAAGCACTTTCCTTTTTTAATTGCTTTTATGAATCATCACTAACATCTGGACACTTCATTTACTAGAGTCCAGTAACCTTGTTTTTTTTCAAAGACTCAAATTCCAAAACCTAAGGGCATCCAGGCTGGCACAAAAAAAATAAAAAATAGAGCCGTCATTCTCTTTTGATCATAGCCATGTGCTTAACTTAGCTTGCTGCTTTGGGATCATTCAATCTAGGCACTACAGAAGAAAACACAAATGGCAACATCAGCTGGCACTATGACCACCAGGCATTTGAAATTTAAACAGAGAAAGTTTGAGGGGTTTCCACAACTCCTCATGTTTCTCTCCTGTTCTGTTGGGTTTGGTTTTGAGTGAAACACGCACAACTGAAGGAGGCCTGAAAATTGTTCTCATATTTAAAAAGGGGCCAAGACTCTGCAGTCCATTTAGTCCTGTTCATATTACCAACGTAAACAGGTTAAGAAGGAAAAAAAAACCCAAATGCCAGCATTGGGGATAAGTTCAGAGCAGCTGTGAGGTAGACACCTGTCCACTCTGAACTGCACCAGAAGACCGAAGCTTCTTTCGTGTGCTACAGGCTATTTAACAATCCAGGAACTTACAATGTTTGGCCGCTACCATGCTGAGGTGGGTATAAATAAATTGGTATCCCCTTCACTAATCCTCTTGGGGACCTGGTTTGTAGGAAAAGTTCTTGCCGAAATGGAGTGGGAGGAAGTTTGCAGAGAGAAGCTGGAAAACAGAAAGGAAGAATAAATTTAATCATGGAGACAGGTTCAAAGGAAGAGGAGACCTCGGTAGGTGCATAGTTATAGCAGAAAGCAGAGTAAAGACAAACTATTAATACTTTTTCTGAGACCAACTGGAACTAGCGATTCAAAGGAAAAGACACATAGGAGAAGGGATGCTCAGCCAGAGACGATGCTTAAGTCCCAAAAGCATTAACTGTAAAACCTTGAGGCCTTTTTGAGACAAGTCAGTAACTTCATTCTAGACAAACTATACAGAGAGCATTTGTCTTTAAACTAACAGTTATATCTCAGCTATATGGACAGTATATATGATAATATATGACAACAGTTTAAAAATGAGTAAAATGTCTTCAGTGGAGTAAAAAGTATTTACTAATACAAATGAAGAACTCTAACAATGTGAGGAAGGGTACAAATTCATAGTGTGGGGCACATCCATGGAAAGCAAAGTTGAGCAAAAGCGTCATGATTTGGGCATTACCAGAACAGCGCTCTATCAAGTGAGGAGTTTGAGAACCAAAAGCTTCTAATTTGAACCTCACTGTTTTGTATACCATTGTCCAATTCCACATCAAGTCAATGACAAAAAAAAAAAAAAAATCCCTTCACCTCTTCCTGCCTTGCTTCCCCATAATATAGAAGCATCACAACAATGCTTACCATGTCCTTCAAGTGTTTTGAGGTCCTTGGAAGAAAGCTGCTGTGTCCAGATTACTTTTCCTCATCTGATACCCTGTCAGCCAACAGAGAGGATGAAGCGTGGTTGAAGATTGTGTAAATTCCCTTTCATCACCAACAATTCCTTTTAACCTGACTCACCCACCAACTTTCACCTCCAAACCCAACAAGGCGTATGTTAGCAAATTACCTCACCCAAACACTATCCTGACAGCAACACAGCTTAAAAAGCGGTGGTTGTATTTTCTCTCCATCCTCCAATTCTAACAGGTTTCTCAAAGATCTTTGAGCTCCAACTATATGAATCCCTGGATAACGGAGAACAACAATTAAAATAATAAGGTGAGAGAGCCATAAAACAATTCAATCCCAAGGTGACTAAAGCAAGCAAAAGGCAAAATGAGGCAGTGCTGTTCACCTCCTGGTGAAAGGGCCTGGAACACCACACCATTCGGTGCCCTTATTGAAAAAACAAGTTTAGGGAAATAGGAAGAGTTCAACAAAAGGTCAGTCGATATAACAGAGGGATTTAAAAAGAAAGGTTACAGAGATGAATTCATCCAATAGCAAAGAAAGAGTATGAGAAGTGGGAACGCAGTACCTAGAGTTATGTGTGTTTTGTCTATGGGGAGTTAACCATCTGCCCTTATCCGTGAGTTCTCCTATACATACTGGATTTAACCAAACTCTGAAACTCAAGCTGGAACTCGAATTTATGTGCATGAAGTCACGCAAAAAAGTATTACATCTACTCTTGCATGATTTGCCATTTCCATATTGCATAAAGCACCTGAAAACCCTCACATTTCACATGGTTTCAGGTCCACCAAAAGTTTCAACTAAGACTTGATTCACTTAAAACATAATGAAAGCTCCAAGAGCCTCACTAAAATTTCAGATAAATCTAACCTGTTTTGAGCTGGTGACATAATTTCTTAAGATCTGAGGCTTCATACTGAAAGTCTGACAAATTTTGAAATATTTCAGTTACTAAGTGATGGAGCTATATTAGTATGTTAACCTACAATGTTGCTACAAAAACTTTGTGTCTCATCAACATTTAATGCTTTTTTAAAATTTACTTGAAATTTCAATAGAATCATTGCATGAAAAAAATGGTGTCCCTCAATCAAGTCTGTCTCTTTTTTTTTTCTGAAAAAGCCAGTAAAAATAATACATGTTGAGGCTGTTCAATTAGAATCTAAATTGCTGAACCTAGATTCAACTTTAGAAACATGCATAAAGCTTAGGGACATTTTGGGAATCTGACTTGGCAGGAAAAGTAGAAAATGAAATTAAAATTAGAAATCCATGCGACTAAGAGCAGAGCTAGAATGAATTATATTTCAACAGGAAAGAAGTGCTAGGGTCACTCCGTAAAAGTGAGATTGTAATTCAGAGATTGGAGGGCTGCTGCCCTCAGTCCACAGATCTATACCTATCTCCTCCATGAATTCACTGTGGACCCTCAGTCCTCCAGTATATTTCCAATTCTCCCCTATATAAAACCAACACAAACAGGTAACATAACTACTGTACATAAGAAACGAGTTGTGATTCTGAGCCTTAATTAGTGTTTGTAAAGAGCCCTGAGAGATTACAGGGACCTGAAGAACCTCAGAGCACAGTTATCCTTAAATGTCCTCCAGACCTCCTGTCAGATTCTTAGCCCTTTTCACCAACACTGACTTTTTTAAAGAGAAGGTGGAATTATTTAAAAGATAAAACAAACAAATATTTTTCAGGTTTTCTAGTACTCCAGCTACAGCCTACAGTTGACACAATTAAAAAAAAAAATTAAACAACACACAAAGGCATATTTCTCTCAAGAAAAAAAAGTACTTGTCTCAGTCACTGCTTAAGAATTAAACCAAAAGGTAGAATACCAAAATATGTTCTACAGTTGGTTGGTGGGCCCAAGCCACTGATCCCTGCACAGGGACAGGCAGAAGCTGGCACAGAACCAGCCGGAGGAATCCCAAATCAGTGGTGATGACAGTGGCGAGAATTCAAAAGACCTGTTCCCATTCCCAGTCCTGCCGCTCGACGTGCTAAGTGGCTTGGGCAAGTTTCTCCATCTCTTTGTGTTTCCTCTTCTGCCTGCCTTATCTATTTAGACTGCAAGCTCCTGGGGACAGGGAGTCTCTTCACACAGGGTTTCTACAGGATGCCAAGCCATTTAGGTATTGCTGTCAAAGAAAGAACAGGCTTGGGCACTTTAACACAGGGGAAATCTGAACGCAAGTCTAGTTGCCCTTACCTCTTGTGAAACCAGACACAGAGGTCTTAATATACAGTAACTTGTTTTCCGTTGCCTCACTGGTGTTTGGAGTGTGTTAAAAATTAGAAAGCCACAAATCAAGAGGCATGTGACAGACAGAATTAATGTCAGAATACGAGGAAGACGCGGCCACCTCTGAGGACTTACGTTTGGCCCATCAGACACGGCTCAGCCTCTGCGTGCCAGAAAGAGCAGCGGGACACAAGCGCAGCAGCCGGTCTCCCCACTCTTGGTGCCAGTCCATACTTCTGCATCACTTAACGTTGCAGCGCAGGCTCTAGTACACCCTAAACTGAAATTTAGTTGTTTTTATAATGCAAAAAGACAATGTAACATCTTTCTGAGATACAAAATGAAGAAAACAAACAGAACAATCTGAATATCAGATAACTTATTATGATAATAAATTACATTCTTTAATTAGGATTTAAGTGTAATAATAACCTTTTCAAATTGATTTTGTTTGTATAAAAGTAGTATTAGATTATAAATATTGCCAGTTTTAACTCTGTACAGCTAATGAATGTATATGTCAGTATGGAGGCAGCCCATACGAAACATTTCTTCAGAGATACACAGTATGCCCACTTGCAATTCCAATATGACCTGCAACGTGACTGCCTCTGAACAATTCACATATGATCAGTTCCTCTGTCTTTACAATACTCCTTATGAGGAACAAAGATCTCTATTTTATAGACAGTGAATAAAAACAAAGAAAAATAAGTGACTCATCTAAGATCCCATAGGGAGTCTGTAGCAGAACTTCAGGGTCTGCACCAACGGCTTAATCAAAAAAAAATAAATTGTTCCACTATAACGGTAGAGGCTGTGCACAGTCTTCACCCCATTAATAATAAAACAAGACAGGCCCCATGAGCTGAATACAAAAAAGAATTCCTCACAGTAGAGACAATTCTAAAATTACAAAGCTAATTCACCTGGAGTCTCGGAGAAATCTGAACTCGTGTTTCCCAGGAACAACTCCTGCCAGTCACAACAGCGAACACCTATTCCCTGGGTGCCTGTGACCACAGAGAACCACGATTCTGACCCTGCTGCACACAGAAACCCTTCCCAAACCAGTCTACACCTGGGATGATTCAGTAGCAGCACTTAATTCTTACAATTTGACCCACACAGTGGCCTCATGCTTCACGCTAGAACAGGCTGTCCACACGGAACCAACTGCAGCAGCAGGTCCCAAGTCATTATTTGATCACTTTCCTGCTTAATTGCCATTTTTAATTACTCGCATGGTAACAACAAAAAGTCAATCTAGCAATGGAAATCCATTCTTTGAACAACTTCTGCCTTTTTTCTTAGACGCAAACTATTGCTATATAAGCCATTCCTGATTAATATGGGGCCCTCGTGGGAAAGCCACTGCCTGTCTACCAATTCCATTTCCTATGTCTTCTCTTCTTCAACTGACAATTCAAGTCCCTAAAAAGTAAGGGCAAAAGATCTCTTATTTTATCGTCACAAGATGACAGTGTTTTTTTCCCTTGCTATTTTCTTTCAGGAAGATATATTAGCACTACATTTACTCCTCCATGCGGTGGGACTTCTTAAATAAAAACGTATGTTATATACGTACGGACTTGGAACCAGAGCTGCATTAGCCTATTAACTATCCACATTTGCTTCAGACTTGGCCAGCCACCTAGAAAACCTGCCAAGACCTTTCTGGCAGCCTTTTCCCAACAGTTCCAGGAAAACATGGAATATTCAAAGAATTTTAGGGCCTCCCGGCTTTGTTTGTCACCACCCTCCTTGCCCACTTAAAACTAAATCACAGGCAAATTGCTCTAATGCCCTATTAAAGATTTAAAGATGGTCTTCTTCGGAGTAGGGTATCTGAGGACAAATCTGTGTTAATATATAATGCAAAGCCTGCCGTAATATGTAATGCAATGTGGCGTGAGGCAGACCAAGGGCTTCACAACAAGTAAGGGAGCTGCTTTACAAACTTTGAATTTCCCAAGTGAATTCTGTCCTGTCTGCCTCCTTCAGACACTCAGGCAAAGGAAAGATTCATTTTGTCCTCATTGTTACTCTAGCAAATTACCGTTGAAGGTTTCAGGCCTGTGTCATACAACAAACAAACAAAAATGTGAACAGTTACACGAGCATTCACCGCCTCTATGGGTCTCAAGGCACCGCTTGAGCAATGCTGTTAAAGGTATGATTGAGTCCCATTGCCTAGAGCTTGTCTGTAAGCTAACTTATGGACTTCAAGATGACCAAATGACAATTCTATAACCGAGATTCAGAGCAGGATTCATGGAAATGGCAACTGGAAGTATTTTTTTTTTTTGCAACCTAAACCAGGATCTAACTCCTTTTAAAGCCACGGAGAAAAAAGAGAAAAATCCTGCTGTCATTACTAACCAAGAGCAAAAATTGGCCATCTCACTTGCAGAGCTTCCCCTGGTTTTACAATGCAAGAGAAGCATGCTTTAAATAATTTGAAGAGGCTTTTTTATTACATAGAAAAAGCATCCCTGTGATTTCAGATGTCAAGTAGACTTTCTTAATTCCCACTAATTTTTGGATTAAATGTTTAACCCTTGACTTCAATATAGATTGAGAGCTCCTTGTTACGGAGAGCTGACAGAACTGCCCCACTGAGCACCTCCACATCCTTGCACTCACGCTCCACTGGACCATTTCTAGGCACCCCTCAGAACCTCTTGATTCGGTTTTAGTGCAGGACTGACTCAGTGCACACAGACTCTTAGGCTTTCACCTTGCACTCTATTAGTCTAAAAACTCAGCACACACTTCTCTTTGCTCCAGATAACCTTTTCTGGCTCCTCAACTCATTGGTCACTGTTGGTTTGTAATTTGCTACTTTGCAGGCAGGTTACAAACATATACACAAATCTCTCTCTCTCTCAAATGTTAGACAGCACCAAGACAAAATGTTTTATGAGATCCCCACCTCTTCTAAAATACACCAGCAATGAGCTGGTGTGCATACCTCCCGAGAGGCTGCATGCACCTTGGAATGAGATTGTGGATATGTATTTTGCAATTAAAAATTACCCCTCTATTGGAATATAAACAAAACAGGGAACCACAGAACCCCTCGCACTAGCAATTCCACCAGTAGAGTATGGATATCCTCCTCTTATTGAAGAAGGAAGAGACTACAGCTTTTTAATTCAGATGCAAAGTCCCGAGTAGTCACTTTATGAAATGCAGCCACCAATGCAGGGCCCTTGGGCATTAATTACAGCAGCATGGTTATAGATTGCTGACCAGTGACTTCTATGCTAGAACCCTACAAACAGACATGATTCAGCAGTCTAACTACATCATTACTAACACAGTAAGTAGCGGACAGTGAGGTGGTTTTTTTCCAGTAAGACCTACAGTGTTTAACTTCTCATTCAGTAGTTATTCTCACATACAAATGAAGGGAAACACGTGACCAAAATATCTTAGGGCCCTTATTTTATAAGTTCTCTTTTCACATTTCAAAAGCTATTGGAAGGACAATTTCCAAAATCAACTGAAACCACAAGATCTGTAGCAGAGAGCAATCATGTCTTGCCTTCTTCCCTTCCCATTTCCTTCCTGTTTTTCCTTCTCTTCCTCATTATTTTTTTAAAGTCCTGTCCTCCAAACCTAACAACCTCATTTATGAAAGGAAATGGAAAGCCAAAGGGAAGCTGTGGCATCTCACAGACTGCAAACACCACTATTGCAAACCACCCTCTGGTGCCACAACTGCTATTCTTTGTCAGAAGAGATGAGAGGCCACTTCAAACACAAGAAAAACAAACTTTAAAATAAACCCACATCACTGGCATTAATCCGGGAATGGGTTTGACCTGCTATTTACAACAATTCCTTAAATCTCACTTAAGCTAAGGAATACAAAGGGTCTGTCTACACTCTTCAGGGGACCGACTGTAGTGACTCCAAACCTAGCACCAACCTGAGCTGCTGCAAAGCACAAATCTCCAGCCAGTACCACTGGGAAGTGCCGGCTCAGGCCCCTGGGCAGCAGGGCTGTTGCTAGTGCACCACTGTCCTGGTTTCAGCTGGGATAGGGTTAATTTTCTTCCCAGTAGTTGGTACAGTGCTGTGTTTTGGCTTTACTATGAGAATGATGTTGATAACACACTGATGTTTTAGTTGTTGCTAAGTAGTGCTTACCCTAAGTCAAGGACTTTTCAGTTTCCCATGCTCTGCCAGCGAGGAGGTGCAGAAGAAGTTGGGAGGGAGCAGAGCCAGGACAGTTGACCCCAACCAGCCCAAGGGATATCCCATACCATAGAACGGCATGGTCAGGATAGAAACTGGGGGTGTCATTCACTGGGAGGGGTCAGTCGCTGCTCAGGGACAGGCTGGGCATCGGTCAGTGGGTGGTGAGCAATTGTATTGTGCATCACCTGTCTTTCTTGGGGTTTATTTCTCTCTCTCTTTTTATTATCTCCCTTTGCATTACTATTACCATATTTTATTTTATTTTAATTATTAAATTGTTCTTATCTCGACTCACAGGTTTTACCTTTTTTCCAGTTTTTCTCCCCATGTAACCCTTCTCACTGTTTCTGAAGCTTTTATTACTTTTGGTACTACCAGGGTTCCAAGAAACATATTTAATGAGGAAGGAAAAGGTCACAACATAAGTTTAGTTGCAGATCTGCAATCCTGGCTTTTGTACACAGCCCTTCCAACGATATGCTGCCAGGCCTTGGAGAAGTCATTCACCTTCCTCTGCCTTTATTTCTGGACAGTTGTCGTGCAATTCTCTCCCACTGCACGTGATAACTGCAAGGAATGGTAGGTGGACCATGCCTTTGGATAATTATCACTAATACTGCCGTATTGCAGTTATTCAATACGTGAGCCCAAGTGAAGGCCAAGCATCTATCAACCCTTCACTTTTATTTGTCAGTGGCAAACTATGTGCTTAATCCTTTGCAGGAGACAGATATAGACTGGGTCAGAATCCCGACTTCTCTAACACACCTTCTCCAATAGTGACAAGTATTAGCAGCTTTGGACAACCGAGAGCTGTCCTTCCCACTGTTTTTTTCCCTGCTCTTGAATTGCTGCACTTCATCCTAAACCTTGAAACATGAAGTCTGAACTCAGTTCTGAAGTTATTATAATGTACTACCATAATTCTACGTATGGTTATTAAAAACATAAGTATTTAATTTGTTCTAGACTTGCAAACTTCCCATTAACTTCTAAAAGCAATTAGGTTCATTTTTTAATTAAACACTGGTGGAAAAGAATTGCTTTTTAAAACATTTTCAACTTGTCACCATTTAATTTCACTGCAAGTCTCCTTGTATTCACTTTGTGAAACTATGAGAATTTTTCAGTCTAGCTCCTCATTCTTTCTTTTCTTTTCCTTATAGCATCAATTTGGTTTTCCTTTCTAATGGGAATGGTTCCAGTGTATCAGTTACAGATATCTCCCTCCTTGGGACCATTTTTGCTGGAACCTTGTTGAGCCACTCTTCCTCCCCTCAGATTTCGTAGTACAGCCCCTATGCTGCACGCCTTCTGCACGCCTTAGTGTCTTTGGTCCCAAAAATATAGACAGTGCGCATACGAATTTCACATCAGTACTGTGCAAGGGTTCATCCACTCCACATTTATAATAGGATCAAGCCCTAAAATGTTCATAAAAGCTTCCACTAATGGCTTGAGCTTTATATCTGAACTGGATCTACAAACAATAGGCAGCAAGGTCTAGTTGCCTACCAACTCCTCAATGAGGAGTAAACAAAAGAAAAAGAAAAAAAATAATCTGTCTTTACCAGCCATTTGCCTGACTGGTTATGGCTTTTTTGGACATTGACAGTTGCATGTGTAAAAAATGGCCCATTCACAAAGATACTCTTACACTACAATTGTTAGACATGACATTTACACGTCACTGTTAATTATGAATGACTTGATCCTGACATTTCGTTAATACATTATGAAAGCCATAATGAAACCCTATGAGCCGCGTGTCACACCTGTAACAAAGACAAGCTTAGAGAAATCACAGTCTTGTCATCAGACCTTGGCAAAGAGTGGAAGGAAAAATGGCAGCAAGGTGACTCACACTTGAAGCAGACTTATCCTCAATGACCCGAGAGGGGCAAGGGAGAACCCTGCACCACAACATTTGCTCCTCTGTGGCACGACGCAGTAGTTTGGCTACCTGAATACGGGAACCTACAAGAATGTAGATGGAAAACAGAAATCAAGGACTCTATATTGGCTATTCCTACACGGCTCTTAAACAGTACTCTTAAAAGTGGTCTTGAGTGTCATGGGCTTTTTTCTTAAAAAAGAAGAAGTGGTTGTACATCAATAGGTGGTTGGCAGGAGCCAGGGAGTGGCTCCAGCAGGTATCCCGCAGCCAGCAGGTATCCTGCAGCCACTCGTAAGGCCCCCACCTATGGGTTCCTTCCCCATACCTAAGTGACTTCATCCTGCTTTTAAGAAAATAATTGCTTGGAATATTTCTAGCCAGTGGTATTTCATTTGCAGTACACCTCAGACAATCTTGGATCACCTAACTGGAGAGGAAGCTGTTTTCTATGAATTTCAGAAGAAAGCAGGGAGAGGTGGTGGTAAGGAGGAGCCACTGCATATAACACAGAATGCAGAATTTCAATTTCTTTCCATATCTGCCCCAGAAACCTGATTCTTAAACTTATTTAACCAAGAAACAGGGCCATGACATTGTACAAAGAGGCTAATTTCACCCTATTGCACGTAAAAAATTATTTGCTCAGGGAGAATACATTTTATATTTTGAATATATAAACCTAAATATACGCAACTGGGACTGCCTGGAGCATCAGTGGAGTCAGGGCAACTAGAAGCTTTGTCTCATTTAAAAAAGAAATTTAAAAAAAAAAAGGGGGGGGGCTGTTCCCAAATAAAACATTTTGCATCTTCCTCTGCTATGGGAAATTTCCAAATGTCAGACTTCCTTTCTGTTCCAGTTTACGCTGGAAGCTTTTATCACAAGGTTAAATCCTGATAGCCCAGCACCACACATACACGACTTTGCATCTGAATGGATATTCAACTTATCTCAAAAACTCACGCTGGAAAGGTTGAGCTTCACCTGGTTTCACAGCTAAGCCACCAAGCTACGAAAAGGGAAAAGCAACAATGAGAAGGGAAAAGTTAGTCACAAAGAGATGTGTGTTCAGATCTCTGCTCTGGCCTTAGACTGTTCATTTCCAATATAAGAGTTCCAAGTATTGAGCTGGTCTCTACCAGCTAATTCTTTTATTTTCCAATTGTACTGTGCATTGTAATCGATATCTACATCTAATTATAAGGGAAACAGATGTCCTTTCAGGTTACACTTTTTGACTCTAACACACACAAAAAGAACTTCCTTCTTCAGTAATTTACAATTTCAAAAGGAGAGCGTAGCGGCGTTTCTGAGGTCTAGGCTTTGAATCTGTGTAATGAAATTGTCTTATTTTTAACTGTCTGAGCAGCTTTCAAGCAGAAGCGTGTTAGAATTCATATTAATTTGTGCAGTACCCTATCATCATCATAATTTAGCTCACAAGGTTGCTGTGCTTGGAATTCCAGTTATGACATGAATTCTATACATTTTATACAGATTTATAAATGGCATCAATAGAACACTTAGGGCCTTATTCATTAAACAATGAGTCATTCTGGCATTCCGTTCTATTTCATCCCAGTTCTTACAAAACTTTTATGTACAAATTTGACTGTACTTAATGCATCTGATTTAGCAGCAGAAGTGCTGCAGCATAGTTTCAGCTGGGTGTGGAAATAGATGAAAGGCATTGTTTTAAAAAAAAACAAAAAACAAACACCAAAACCCTCTAACGGTGAAAGTTTCTGAGTTTCTGCCTCCTTTCCACAGCAACAGTATTCAGGTCCCAGGAAACAGCCCTTGCCTCAGCTTTCTTACCATCACAGGCTGGCCCGCTCCAAGGAGAGCTGTGCGGCAACACAACAGAACAGTCAGAAGACGACGCTTATGGGGTCGCGAGCAATCAGGTACCAATTTTGTGGATAAGCAGAGCTCCTCCTTCTTCAGGACTGTTGGGCTGCCATCTTTCACAAGTATCATAGCCATGTGAAAACACAGAAGCAAAAGAAAACTTGCAGGGGTGTGCTACTGCAAACATTTTCTTGCTGCCCAGCAAATCAGAAAAAAAATATTTCTGAATACAACACTTTAGTAGTTATTCTTGACAGATAATTTCAGTGGTACACTACAAGAGGCTTAAAGGCTTCCCTTAGTATGCAGTTTATGACTGTGGCACCAGCAAACTAATGATGGTGCAGGACTGTAACACAAATTTTTCAAAATAATTTCCCTAACAACCCAGAGCTTTCAGATGGACTGGTTACGTTTTCTGCGTGTGTGTTTTAAATGAGAATTGAGTTGAAAATAAAAAGATTAAGCCAAAATAAGACCTGTCACCTATCTTTCAGGAATGCATTCTATTACAAATAGTGGCTAGCAGTATGCCTACATAGCAAAATATAGGACCATTGTTCGGTACATTCTAGCTTAATCTAGGCAGAGCACATAAAAATAGCAGTGAAGTCATGATGGTACGGGTCTTAGCATGCTCTAACAACTAGAGTACAAAGTCTTCAGGGACACGCTGGTTACTAGCCAGTGGGAATCTGTCTGAACTGTTCTCATTACTTCATTCAATCCAGTTAATCCAGGTAAACTGGCATATGCTACAAACTTCTCTCCATTTTATACTCTGGACACCTCAGCACATATGACTATTTTACCTTCTCTTTGTCCTTTCAACCTTCTTCCTGAATGCTGGATATATGGCTGTGATTTCTGTAAAGCTTGCTGGAGCAGAATAGCCTTGGAAGTCACTGCTCCTCTATCAAATCTGATTGGGATTAGAAAATAGTCTCAGAAGTTGTTGGGAAAAAAGAAGGTGCAGATACACAAATGTGCGTAAGGCAAATGAGCACACTAGTTGTCTTTTCGTTGGAAACCATTCCAAGACCTCATCATTCCTCAGATGCTTGCAGCTTTCTTCATCAAGTTTATAAGCATCAGTGCCTATTTTTGGTCTTTATCCTTAAGAAGTCACAGTAAATTTGGAATCCATTTCACTACATATTCTTGTACATTAGGACAGTATCTACCAAGCAATCACCATGCCAAGAAAAGCACAATACTATCTGAACCCATCGTCCAGAAGGGAGAACAGGGATGCGTGCTTAAGGGTACTATCTCATCTTCATTAATTCTTTCACCATGGTATTTCTAGTATTTCACTTTATGTTACAGACTTAAAGGGACAAAAACAAGATCAAAGTTTAAATTTCATTATCATAGGACAAACAATTTTCTGGGAGGTGGATTGTTTCTTTGTCATTTTACATTCCAGTGGAAATGTTCTCTGAAAAACAGTTGCTATCTCTCTGACTATTCACAGGCTTAACTGAATAAAAACTGGGAATGAAACTGTAATGGAAAACAAGGAAAATAGGATGCTTTTGTCCGTTCATTGCCCAAGCTGAGAGAAACAAAACTGGCAATTAAAGGAACTGTTCTGGGCAAGTCACCTTCCTTTTACTTCCTCCTCTTTAAATCTACAGCTCATGAGTTGTTGCGTTACTCGTTTCAAAAGGTCCATAATTGTAACACTGCCATATTCTCCTGGAAATCTATTTAAATGGCATATGATAGAAGCCATATGATAGAAGCTTAATTACATAGAGGGCATATGGAAGGCATATGACATAAGGACATATGGAAGGCATATGATAGAAGGGCATCCGAGGACATATGATGGAAGTCTAATTAATTGACAATACATTCCTCTCATCAGGGGGAGAGCTGGAATGGTATTTTGTTCAGAAGAAAAATATGCACATTGAATTATGTTTATTGTCAACTTCAATGTACCACTGACCATTCTCCTTTTTAATTATTATTCCTTGTTCTTTGGAGCAAGATAGATCATTTGATTTACGTATCATATGATTAACATACTTAACATAAAGTTACATTTGATAGCCACAAATATGTGTGTTAGTATAAATAATTGCTATTTTTGAACCTTATGAAGTTCCCTTACACCTGTGCAAAGCAGGTCTAAAATGCTACCACCACAAAAGAAAAGAGACTGTTCTTATTTGGGAGTTATTACCACCCATTTGTAAAGCTATTCCTAGAAAAGTACCAAACAGGTAAAGAAAAAAAAAAAAAAAAAATCAACCCTTATGGAACAGCTCTACATTGGATGTGAGACAATGTAACTTGTTGATTTACAGCTCAAAATTTGCAGTTCCATCTGCAAAAAGATTGGGGCGGGGGAAAATAAGGGACTGCGTAAAACACGCCAAAAAGATTCTTCTTTTTTAACTACCTGCATGTGTTTAATGCATGTACCTTCATGAAACACAGAAGCAGCATTGTGTTAGCCCGAATACTTGCCTTGTCCTAAGGAACTGCAGAGTTATAAACCATAGTAGTGACATCTATAACCTCTGAAAACAAGATGAAATAAAATCCCACTAATCCACTCTTTGAATAACTAATAATTGAGCACTAGGTAACACTTGAGAAACCAACAACTTCTCTTTGCATTCAGTAAACAAGGATTTGCAGATATTAAGGATTTTAAGTGCCATTTTACCAGAAAAACATTTTTCTGGATTATTTAGATTCCTTGAAATATTGTTATCGTTTTCAAACTTTTAGATTAGCCTAATGAAATTAACCCTGTGCCTACCCTTTACTTTCATTCACTAACTTATAAAGTTTACCCTCCAGCAAACAGCCTCTCTTATTTCTGGGAACTCAAAAACTCTTGTCAGAATCAGTCATATATACAGTCAAAAGACACCACGTAGCTCATGTTCTGGGCCCTGATCAAGCATTATGGCCACCATCTTCATCCAGGCTGCCTGGGGACCTGAACCCTGAACACTGCCAACGTAAAGATCTTGACTCCTGTGTTCAAACTTTACCAGATAAACGTCAGAGTTTCAGAGGGGTTTTTTTAGGCCTCAAATACTTAGGCAGATAAAACTGTAGATTTCAATAGCAGCTAGATACATTTGGTATATTCCCTGCATTTTAGACATGTAAGATACACTAGAAATGTAGTCTTTTGCCCAGAATTGCTGGCTCACCACGTGCTCATTCTCCACACTAGCTGTGGTGGCTATCCACAGCTCCTTAATCCAAACTGCTGTGAAGCAGAAGCAAACCACCTCTGTTGGATGTGTCCTGAAGCATCAGCCTTTGAAACACCTAATGTCACTGTAAAAGCCTAGGAAAAAAAAAAAACCTTAAGAATCATCATTCTAGCTGACTGTAATCACTAATGGATATTCCCTAAGAATAGCTCTCCTGAGGACTGTGTAGATTTAGGCACTTTCATAAAAACCCTTACAGGCTTTATCTGGAAGCATCAGCACCAGCCTCCTATGCTTCCTGAGAGACACTGAGTGTGCCAGGTCTCATACTGCTACAGGGCACAGCCTTCTTCAACTCCTAGTGCAGAACTAACAGAACCAGTCAAAGACTAATGGAAAGGGAAACCTGTTTACACATCTCAATAACAGATACGATAGAGGATGTTTTTTATGTTACCTTTGGAGACTTCTGATTGCTGACCGCGAAGGCAGTAACACTGATATGTTGCCATGGTGCTTTTTAGGAATGTTACACATTGCGCTGCTCTAATGCTAATAAAGGAAGACAAGCATTACTAGTCCACTGAATTTGCTAAAAACTCAGTAATAGAGCACCAACGGGTAAAAAATGTCAAGAGAATGAACATTTCTGAAGTTCTAGAGAGGAAGAAGAAAAGAAAAGGCTTTCCAGCTCATCTTACCTGCTCTTTCCTGTTCCATGTGTCCAGAGCAAACATTGCTGAGGAATTATGGTCGCTCATCACGCCGTTCTGTGCAAGACCCAAGGAAAGCTAGGAGGTTGTACAGTTATCTCCCTTGGTGTAATTCTAAACTATACAACCTACTACCTCAACCTGGATGCATGCAGTCAAAAATGCTGAAAGCTACCCTCCACTTCACAGCCGACATAATGTCAGGGTTTCTAGTTAAAAAGAGTCCTCAAAATTCTCAGTGCACTAATTTAGAAGTAATAAATGCTTTGCTGGTGAAAAGACACCATAACCAAATGCAGCTCCCCACACTGCATATGTTAATAGATAAGACACAATAAGCCATGGTTGTTACTGCTGGATATAGACAAGGTCACAGTCACTTTTCACACAAAAAGGAATTTTGTCCCTGGCCAAAAAATACTTTTTCCCCTCCACAGCAGATGCATCTGCACTACAGCACAGAACATATAGATACGTTTTCTAAAGCACTTAAAGAAGGCTTAGGATGAGATTTGTCCTAACACGTCTTTTCGGTTTTGAACACATATAACGTTGACCTTGGAACATGCACCTTGGCTCCTGAATGTTTAAAGGATGATTGCAGAAGTGGGATTAGGAAAAGAACTGCAAAAAGGGAAGAAAGTTTTAAGTAAATTTTACCCTTGCATCAATCCCTTGTTAGGATTAACGATTTTAGAAATGCAACGCTGAGCCTCTCTCAGTAGTCAGAATAAGATGGTGTTCCCTTAACAAGGAACACATCACATTTTTAACTTGTATTAGTTCACAGTCAAACAACCAGGATGTTATCATTGTGACTCATTCCCATTATCCACCAAGGTATTACTTAAAGCAGTATGCTGCCTATTTATTATGGCTTATAAACAGGGATTAGCATCTTAAAATATGCTACTGCAGACAGTGGAACTGAATCAGTCCCAAGATCCTGCCGCTCAGGTGAATGCATCCTCAGGCACAGCAGCTCTGTGCTGGAAGAGGATTACAAGGGAATCAAACTCTACGAACGAACGCTGAGCTGTGCTGAATAGATGGCATCTCGGTTGTTTCTATTTTCTTAGGATAAAGTAGCATTGCTGATTATGAAAAAGCCAGTGCACTACCTTTACATTCAAAGCTTGATTAGAAATAAAGGAGGAATGTGAGAAATAATACCACTCTTCAGAATTCAGCTTGCAACAGCAGAAGAATATTTGGAAAAAACCAATCTTTCTGCAAGGTTTAAATGTACGTGATGTTGATAGTATCAGTGGAATTTCTAATGACTCCATATTCGGAAAAATTTATTTTGACCTGATAGGTTCTGTGGAAATACAACATATTATTTCAGTTAACTGCATAGTACATTACCCTAAGAGCAGAATCACTGTTAACCATTTTATTAGTTACAACAGTGATCCAACCACAAATCTGGATAAGGAAACCATGGCTCTCTGGCCCTGTACTCTGACCAGGAGTTTTACTGCTGTCTAAAAGCACCCTGAAACCAAACCAATTCCTTGATGCAACATCATCATTTTTGTGCACTGAACATCTGTCCTCTGACGTGACATCCAATGATGTAAGTAATGTAGCTCTATGGAAGCCAATGAACCTGTGTGCTCATTTAGCATGATGGAAGATCTCAAATCCCACCCAATTTCTATGTGACACAGGAGACACAACTCCCCTTTAGACCTTTGAAAATGTCCTATTTCATATTCTGGAGTTATAAACTAAATCATTTTAGTACCACATGGCTAGGCTACTCATTTTGTCTACAACTTATCCTTGCAAGTATTATTCTGTCTCAGTCTTGTCATGAATGTTAGATATTACATAATCCAAAATATTTTAAAATTATTATCTATATCTGTTTGGTTTAATTAAGGAAAGTACTGTTAACATCACCATTGCATTGAGACAAATGCAGGCATTCCTTGCAGGCCAGGTAGCTACAAAGCAGAGCTGAGCAAAAAACTCTCCAATAATGTGCTCTAAAACAGAAGGTAGAGAAAAAGTGTTTTGTTTCATTTGTATCCTCAACTCAGTAAACATACCTTCATAGATATATTACAACAGAAAATTCCTTATGAAAAAATTTCTTACTCTCAACTTGCACCTAAATAACCTAAATTTTCTCAGGTTGGCAAATGCCACTGTGGCTGTTTTGTTCATGACTCGCCACCTCTCCTTGCTGCCCCTCCATCGCAACTTCAACTTCCTCTTCATCACCACGTTTACAAATCCTTGAGCTGTCAGCTCTGTGCTGGCACTTATTCAAAGAGCATTCTCGCTCCCTCCCCCGTCACTATATTGAGCCGGGGAGCTGCGCCCCGCTTGGCACACGTGCTTCTTCTCCAAATACCAAGACCTGCTCCAAGGTGCCATGGCAGTGTCCAAGCACAGACTGCCGGGAGAAGGTCCTCCCTGGGAAAACATTCTCATCCGAGTCCCCACATATGGCCACCCCTCTGTACACAAATGTGACTGTAATAAGCAAGTCTTTATGTAGACCTGTAGGCAACCTATGCTCGCTTTACAGAGCAATACTAAGAGACTTTAAGGTAAAGTATTTTCTAAACACTAAAGCAGTTTCTGTCCCAGGGTCTGATACCTAACTCACCCTCTGGTCAATTTTTAGACACCTCCGCAGCCTGCTGCATGGATTACCCTGGCAAATTTTCCCCATTTATGAGAGCCTGGTTTCAGAATTACAGGTATTTTGTTCCCGCTGCTTTAAGCTCAGATGAAGCTTGGACAGATGAAAGTGTATTCGCATCCCAGAGGAACTGTAACTTCAAGCAGAAAAAAGTGTCATGCATCTAGTCATCCTGTCAACTAGAATATCTGCTGTTATTACTGACATGAAGTATTGAGTTTAAGAATTGAGATCAAATACTAAAACAGAAGTAATCTAATTACCATTACTTCTGCACCTTCACAACATCTAACAATGCCTGGCTCTTGGGTAACTGCCTATGTACTATAAACACTCTTCTTCTGGGAGGAGAGCAAGAGAGATTCACAGCACTACTGAGACACTTTCTTTTGGTGGCATGAATCTCCGTGTTTGTTTTCTGGTGATTTTTGTCAATTATGTCTTTATCCAATTAGCACAATCATACCTAATTATGTAATTAGAGTGAATATGTAATCTAATGACAATGTTCAATTACGATACGTATCGATGTCATAAAAGTTCCTATTAAATATTGTGGTAGGGAGAACTGCATTACATGTAGAGCTGTGCGTTCCTATATAAGTTCTTGTGCCCCAGCGCCCATTGTTTGTGAACCCTTTTAGGCCTCCTGCTTTTTCAGAATCACAGAAATGATTTCACACTTCTGTGGACAAAAGGGAATCTCTGTCCCAGCCCAGCTAGTTTTATTTTAAAGGAACAGTGTAATCAAAAAATTGTCTCCTTTTACTTAGTGTAACCCTCTGATTTCTGAAATACGGTAGCTGAAGTAAACGTGAAAAAGACTGCTGTCTTATCACAGAGAAGACAGAACTCATGTTCAGTGAATACTTATTTTCAAATGGAGAGGACATGTTATTGCAGCAGTTCTTCCCAGGCAGATCAAAGGTTTCTATCTCTGAAGTTAACAACAGCCCATGCCACTGACCTCAGAAGACGTTAGATCAAGGTGCAAGCTTTAGTCTGGACTAGGAAGTTATGCAGAAGCATCACTCATTTTACTGCCTGTTCCCTTCATGGACTTCAGGTGAGAGAAGAATTCAGAAACCTGACTCCCTGCTTTACACTACAGGAACATGAATTTTGTTTTTAATTTCTCCAAGTATGAGGAGAGAATTCAAATCCAGAACTGATTTTTGAGGATTAAATGGCTGGAATGTTCCATTCTTTTAAAACATTCTTCAGTGCAAAGCAGCAATTATTTAGTCATGATACACAGAAAAGCAGGGTTTCAGAGGGCAGAATATTCCCAAATAATGACACAGAAAACAGTGCCTCGGGTATTAATCCCCTGCAGCTATACCTCATTTTGTGTGCATTTACAGACCACTCCTATTGACTTTGCAGGTATGAACAAGACAGTAAGGATATTGCAATGGAAATTCTGTACAGATGTGTTCAAGAAAGCTTAGTTCTATTTTGATATTATCATCAGCAAAATCATCAGCTGAGATTTGGCTCTGAATCTTTATGGATGTGGATGATGTAGGAGAAGGAAGAACCCACCTTCACTTTCAGATACCAGGCAGGCTATTGCAGGGCTCACCAAGGAGGGGGTGGAAAGCAGAAAATACTCATGAAGCAAATGCATTTCCTTAAGTCATTGAGAAAAAAATAAATACCAAAACCCACAAATGATATTGTTCCAGTTTGAGGTCTGAAATCTTGCTTGCTAAATTTCAGCCTGGAGTGATCTTTTTTACAGCTGACTTTCATAAACCTCAGACAGAAGAGATTTTACAATGGAAATGCTGACATGATTCCTACTGGTCATGTCACCCATTCAGCTTTACATGATGAAACTTTGTTATTAGAACTCGGTTTTGATGAGGAACCTCAAGAGGTTCAAAGGTTTACTGTAGCTCAGAGAGCTCTCCTAGAAGTCTGGCAGACGTGCTAAACAGGGCTGGAACTTCAAGAGGCTGCAAAATAAGGAAAGAAGTCTTATCTGGGTTCAGCTGAAATCCAGAGCAAGTATTTTGAAAGATATCCAAAATTTTTCAACACATTACAAAAATGGTCTCTGCCTCAACTTTTAGCAAGAGTTACAGCAATCTGAAGATTTACTCAATATTACATTTCAATATCTGGTACTTTCTAGGGGAAGGGTAGGCACGCCCTCACTCCTGAACCATATATAGCTTTTTGTCAGCAGCTGGAGTGCAGCATCTGCTCTGCATTGGACAACACATGACATAGATGCTCTGTGCTGGGTCTAAGGCTGGATCAGGGATGCTGTTGAGGAGGGTAGCACAAGCTAGCAAGGGCTGCAAGCCTGATGACTCTAAGTGAGCCCAAAACGTATGTTTTTTTTGCTTAGCATGGGCCTGCTCTGTGATCGAGCAGTGCTCTATGATTTTGGTGTGAAGCTCAGTGGACCCAGGTTGAACGCTCTTGTTTGAGATTCTGCACAGCATGATAAGGACCCAGAGCCAAGGCTGGTTTCACATGCACACTGAAAGGTAAAGGAACTCATAGACGATTGCCAGAAAGCTGTACCAAAACTTGCTGCAGCTTCTAGGGTGGCACAGTGAGGCTGTATTTCATCATGATACTGGAGAGCTACTATCAAAGGCTCTGCAGTCCAGCTGGAGGACATCCCCTCTCCTCCTTCATATTGCTGTGGCTAACGCTACGTGTGTAATGCTCCCAAGTCATGGAGATTTCCTGGCTCAAGGGCAGGTGTCTTACTCTTGGATTCTTCCTCTAAGAACATCCTCTCCTTATTTTCTCCCTTACTGATTAAAAGCAAATAAACAAAGAGAAAAAAAAAATCTGATTACTGAAATAGTTATTTATCTGCCTTTTAAGAGTTTAACCAGATTTGATTATCTGAATAAGAGTCTTTGGATATGGTTCAAATTCCAGGGTACACAATTACATTCTGCTTATCATGAATCCCATTTGCCACTGCATATGGTTATTCTAATTACCCGAATGCTATTGTGTGCTCCTCTGCTGACAAGGGCTTGCTGTGCTCCACACCAAACAAGACTGGGAAAAGGGGGAGCACACAAATGTAATAATTTTCATACCCCACTGGATACCGTGCAACATGCTTGTCTGCAAGGGACCTTAGAGGTGCTTTCAGTGAAAGACATCAGTAACAGAAATAAGACATGATTTACCAAATCTGAAAAAAGAGGAGTCTGCTTCGGAAAAGCTTTGGTTTGCTTCTTCAGACAAGAACTACTGTTTCTGGTTTAAACTGTAACTGTGGCCAAATGAAACAGAATTGTAGTAAAGTCTCCCCAGATGCAGATACAGCCACGTAGCTCCACAGGAGGCATTTTTTTCCCCTCTTGGGAGGTACTAAAGTAATGACTCTGCCTATTGCTAGAGAAAGGGACTGCATAATTAAGGTACCAATTTTTGGAGAGGATATTAGGACTTTTTCATGTCTCTAAGGCCTTCCTGGTACTTTCTATGTGCAGGTGCTCTGGTTTGTTTCCAGCTACAGTAACTGCCTTCTATTTCTTTAAGTTCCCCTGCAACATCAAACTGGGTGAAGTATTCAGTACTTCCTGCCCTTAGCAATTTTGCAGCGCGTCTGTGCACTGTTATGCAGTCGCTGTGCCTCAGTGACAGATGAAGAGATCCCTGTGCACTCTGTATGGCACTTGGATCAAAGCTGCCGCATAAATGTAAGCTCCTTATCGACAAAGTGAGGAAAAAGATTTGTAAGAAATGTACAGGTAGAAGCTCCACAGACTCCAATTAGTTTTTTCCATCCTAAAGGGGAGACAGATTTCAAGGTTCTTCACATCATTTTGTCAGACCAGTTTCACTCTAAAACAAAAGGGGCAGGGGAGAATATTGGAGGTTATCGTTAAAAAGAAGAGGGGGTAGTTTAACAAGAAACAAACTAAAATAAATTTTAAAATTTAGTAAAACGTCAGAGGAGAAAGAGGGAAGGGGAAAGACACATGAGCTAGTGGCAGGAAGGCAGAACTTGGAGCCAGGCCATCCCAAGTACTAACTTTGGCTCAGAGAGCGCAGCCTTAGCAACATCAAGCAAACAGGTATAGCGAGAGAGCACTTCAATACAAAGACCGAAATGACATGTAGCATCGTGGCAGAAACCATGGCTACGCTATGCTCAGAGAAGCTATGCTGGTATTGCTGACAGAAGTGCTGACTCTACCTATGCCCACGTTGGCATCCTCTCTCCCGCCACGCTGCTGCACCTCTTGCTGCAGAAGAAAACAGCATTCAAGAGGCTTCCTTGGGCATGTTTACCCTGTCCCATAAAGCAGAGGCCACAACGTCTCCAAGCTCACGTCAGACTGAGCTGACACATGCCCACGCAGCGGCACAGCTACCCTTTTTCTTTGCCAAGCACCAGAAAACCAGAAACAACCAGAAAACATACTCAGCCTCAGAATATAATGAGACGGTTCTCCTCACAGCAGCACAGGGCCTGCATCTTAGCCCCATTTCTGATGGCACGCTTCTAAAGTTTGCTTTCTAAGCATCCAGCCATGTTTAGATCAAGTCTCTCACCAAAAAAAAAAAAAAAGACGTTGGATATTGATTAGCAGGTCCCAACATAGTCAGTGAGAAACGACACTAAAATACTTTACAAAAAAAATCTGCTTCCTCTTTCCTGTTCTTTGATTCAAATATTGATTTTTTAATTAAAAAAATATGCTTTCAAACCCAACTGTGGTATCTCATTTTGCAACACATCTGCCCAATTCCCCTGCCATGGGCTTTTGGCACTCTCAAAGCAATGTCACCTGAAGTGCCAGCCTCTCGAAACATCCGTGACAAATTCCAGGCTTTTCTCAGCATATTCTGCCAGAAGCCTGATGTCTCCAAATGGCTTTACAGAGAAGAGACCACCACGCAGAAATATGTATTATATTGGGAACTGGGTTTGACCTGCTCATTTCTCTTTGGAGGTTAGACTAAATGAGCCAATATTTCCTTTATAGCCATAAACATAGGAATCTAATGCAGTGAATATTAAAAGCATTTGGGAAAAAAAACAAAACACAACTAAAAAACAACACAGAATATTTACAGTCCCTCTGTAAACAATTTTTACTGTCCCAACTAGATGCAATCTCATCCTGCTTCTATCACAGCCCATGATGATAACCTACTCATTCCACTACAGATGAAACAACATCCACTAGCAAAGCCAAAGCAGAAGCAGGAACCAGCACCACGTCCCAAAGGAGATCTTGACTCAAGGTCCATATTCTGGATAGTATCCCACAACTAGGCTTCAATGTGGCGTTGTAGCACACTTGCCTGAAAATTTATTTATTCTTTTTATTTATTCTAAATTTATTTATCCTTCCCCTTCCTCAGTCACCTCTTACTGTCTGTTTGAAGAGCCAAAACTTTACTTGTGGCCACGTGTCAAAGGCCTTTCACATTTACGTAACTGAGACCAGAACGATGATGCCCAGTGTTCATTCTGTGCTGTGGCAAAGGTAAGCACACACCTGAAAACCAGCTGCGTTGCACTACAGACACAGCCCAGCAGCAAAAGTTCTTCTGGAAACCGCACATCTACTGCAGTGCGGCTTTTATACCTGAATTTCCTATATATGCGGGAGGGGAATATTGACCGCTGGTTCCTGTACTCAAATGCATGGTCACATAGAACGCCAAACTGTGCGGTTTGTTTTCTTTTTTAAAAGCTAGCTTCAATTCCCAGGGAGAAAGAAGGGTAGTTAGACTGAAATTTTATTAGCAGAAGCCTTCTTTGACATCATTTTATGCTTCTATAGTAAATAAAAAACACATAGAAAACCCTGGAAATTCAGCAAGGAAGAAGAAAAAAAAACTTTTTTGGACTGCAGCAATGTGCGTCAAACCAGCCAAGTTCAAAACCAGAGACATTTAAACGTGGAAATGCAGACCAAATCTTTGGTAGAATTAACACTGAAAACTGCTGGAAAGAAATAGTCAGACTTTATTTTGAGTTTACAGCCTAATTATTTTCATATAGAATCTGTATATTGGGGTTTTTTAAAAAAATCGCTTCTTCAAACATAATTGTTCCACTTTCACAACTTAAAAATGTTAGTTTTACGCAGCAGGTTTTATACTGCCTGCTTACATGGTGGGTTTTTTCCCTGCTCTGCCAGTCCTTTGGAGTTTACAGCATGATTATTTTCCCTTTAAAACTATTTTAAAAGACATAAATACCATGAAATTGGAAGGAATGGGATTCTACAATAAACTAATTTTTGAGGGAGAATAGGAGTTGGAGGGCCAATATCCTCCTCTGTTACAGAGCTGCAAGCCTGCAGTATACCCAGTGATTCAGTTACTTGATATAAAGGCGAACAGAAGCGTCTATTCCTCTCACAAACAAATTGCCGCCACTAAGCAAAGAAACAATGGATCCACGCTACTTTATAAATGAAACAATTTTGTCTGCTTCCCAACAACCTCAGAATCAACCAACTTAAGAACACTCCCTACCATGTCCCCATAGCCAGACCTACACAGAACGTATCCAAGATTTAATTTCTTCAGACTGATGTCAAATAACTCCCCCGTCCCATTTTACTCGGGCACAAATGAGTTGCTGGTTTGCATGAGTGTATTTTAACACTAACCAAAGCTGAAAACTGATATGATAATTGCAGAACAAGATTTGCAGCTCTAATTTTATATTTCTTTTTTAAAAAGGAGGAGGGAAGAAGGCATTAGACAAAAGATACAAAGAGCAAAAGTTGAACATCGTCAGTTAAAACGCATAAACACAACACTTTGTGCGCTTGCCAGACAGACACATACCTATAGATACAAGCTTGTGTGGAATATGACCACAAGTTCGGATCTACGGGTTTGTGGCAACAGGCAGGGATCTCTTCTGTAATTTGCTAGGTTTGGGTTTTGATTTTGTATTTAAAGAGGAAAACCATTTCTGCAAATGAAATTTTGGAGCTGTTAGTAAGTAGCAGTCTTCACTCTCCTCAGCACCTTAAAACCCCTCCTTTGGAGGATAGGGGGGGAGAGTTGCTTATTGACTTTGCTATAACATAAGCTGTGTTGCTACAGTTTCCTTCACTCCCATGTAAACCTTTGAAAAAATCAGCAAAATAAAATGAATTTTTAAATAAACAAAATAAAGCAAATCTGTGTTTCTTTCTCGTAAGTACTTTGCTGGACAGAATTACTGATGATTACATAGCACTGAAGAATTTAACAGCCAGCATTGGAGGTATATCGCTAACAGTGTAGCAAATTATCAAGCAGCAAAGTTTTTGTACTTGGACAGAGTTGCAATACACATGCATACCCCCACCCCGCAAAAAGTTGTCTTGTTTGCATTCTGGCAGCCTGGTTAAAACAGACATAAGAAACAACTGCGTAAGAGTTGTTTTAACTTTCAAAGAAGTCATTACTGGTCTGGGGTTCTATTTTTAAAGAAAAAAAAATCCTTTCGCTCTGCTAAACAATCTAGAAATTTCCTCTAACTCCAGCCCTCTGCTGTCTTAGTGCTTTTCTTCCTAAAATGACAGAGACAAATATAAAATTTCTTTAGGATTCTTCTAACAAGTCTTGAAAAACAGTCATGGAGCAAAGTTCTGCCACTGCAAGCAAGAAGTGTCCCCTCCTTCCCCCGAAGTTTCCAAATTTTCTTTCCTGCGTAACTAACATTTCCCATTAATGAAATTTTATTAGTTGGGCAACTGCTGGGGAATTAGGTTGAAAAGCAGTCTGGCTGTAAGCTCCACATAGAACTGGTGAACAAAATCAGTGAGATTAATCGTTGCTTGAAGTGTCACAAAATTTTCACTTTCTACCTCACCTCTTTTTTCAGAAGATAAACTGTATTAATGCAAGCTAATATTACTCTCTATAAAATGAAACAGTCAACACTTGGAAAATAATTTTGCTATTTGGATGCTTTTAGAAAGTTCCCCCACTTGTGTAGGTTCTTAAAATAAATCACTTCAACCTTTCCAGCCTGGTAAGTATGCAATTAAAAAATACAATTTTCCTTTATTGGAATTACTGCTTGGGCTGGGTTACAAGAAACTCCTGTTCCATCCAGCAATAGAGATGTTAAACTTTCACCATCTGTCCAAAGGTTATCTAAATCGATCATCTAAGTTTAGAGTCCTACCCTGTACTCCAATACCTACCTTAAAAGTGTCCAGCTTTTCCAAAGTTTTCAGCACTCAAAATTCACGCCAAGAACAGGAGCTGCGGGGGTTCAGCACCTTTGAAAAATCAGGACAACTTTTATGTTGGAGCCTAGATGCAATTTAGGAGCACCCAGAATTCAGAAAACTCTAGTCCTGCAATAATTGTGCAGCGGTCAAGGCAATGGGTCAGGGAGCACGTGGTCCTGCAGACAGAACAGAGTCACATCATGCACAAATACACGTATTGTGCACTTCTTTGGAACCTAACTGCAAACGGAATATAACAAATGTTACCCTACCAAAAATAACCCAAGCCCTCCAACTACAAAGCTCATTTATTTCAGGGAACCTGAGATTAAAATTCATGTTGTCTTTTGACCCTTCTAGTAAGGCCTCATACGCACAATATTAGGAGTCAGTAACATTGCTGCTGCGTGTACCAGTATTTCTTACAATAGTAAGGAATTTTTCTGTCAGACTTTTGCATGTCACTCTCATGCTATAATGCAATACTGCATAACACAGAGTATTTTCTTTATGAGTATATTCATTTTAATATTTTGTAATGTTCTTTACACTAATGTATGTATATGAAGGTAAGCTAATTTGCATGTCTCTGCTGGCAAAGAAATACTTTGATTTTTCATACGAGATAGGAAAAAAGTAATGCTTTCATTGAAGTACACATACTATGTGGAGGTTAAATTTTTACTAGGTTCTCCTAGTTCTAAAATGTTTTTTTCCCCCTTAATAGCTCACAATCTCTTTTTCTAACCACTGGGATAGTTCCAGTCCACGAAGGAAAGCAAGATGCAACATTTGGGTGGCCTGTACGTACCTCCTTGAGGTATAGGACACGTGTCCTCAATGCTGACTGCTCTGAATGGAAGTTGCAGGCACCCAACGCACTTCGGCAACTGCTCTTTATTACTGAATTATCGCAGCTCTTCTCAGAGACAGAACTGAGCCAGACCTTCTAAGAGCCCATCACATGCTTGTAAGGGCAGCTGTTAGGTGTTGACCCACACAGAAAATACACCCTTTATTTAGTTGCCTAAACAAGGGCTGATCTCTGCTGCAGTTCCGGCCAACCATCCCCTACTCCCTTGCTACCTGATTGGCTTTTACAAAACAAAAGGGAAGAACGAGTGGTAGGATCCATCACCATAGCTTCAGCTGTTAAAAAAGGAAAGAGAGTAAAAGAGAAAGCAGCAATAGCTATCTCTAGGAGAGTGCCTAGGTATACCAAATAAATCACTCAAGCAAGTCCCCACTGTAAATCTGATCGACTGTTTCTGCATTCCTATGAGCCCCGGAGAAAGGCAGCTCGGTGGCACAGAGATTTCATTTAGTGGCACCTGTATGCTGTAAATTACAAGTATCCAGGAACCAACCTACTCCTTTTCATACATTTTGGAAAACAAATTCATGGACAATTTTTGAGACAGTGAACTGATAAAGGCAGCAGCAAGCGAACACAGTTTTGTTTTTTGAAAGATACGGATTATATTTATTTTTTTTTAGTATTTTGAATGAGCATTGCTTTTTTGAAGATGAATTTCACTTATATCAAATATATTCAGGAAGATTGAATGAGAGCCATAGATTATACAAGATCTGGGTTTTGAAACATTTAAGATTAATCATACAAGCTATTCCACCTTTTGAAAACCTCATGAACATATACACAGTGGCAGAAAATCCATGATAGGCAAACAAATCGATCATCTCCACAGTGTATTTGTCTAGAATGCTAAGATTACAAATAAAAAGTTTCAACCCATACATTAAGGATCATATTGTTTATATTAAGGATTGTGATATCCTTCTAGTAAGCATACTTTGCTTCACTATTAATTTTATAATATGTCAATAATCACAGGATCAACAAGGCTTTGGTACCAGAACCTAGGACAGCCAAAAAAGTAATCCTCTTTCGTTAGTATTAACCAAGTATAAGACTGGCATTTTATAGACTTATAGCCAAAGGAATATAGAAGGAAAGATGTAGAAATAAAGTCTCTAAAGACATAACATTGGTTTTGGTCTGTGGGTGGTATTCTTGCAAACCACAAAGCATAAATGCCCTGTCCAGGAAAATCGATCATTATGGAATGCATTGTATGCCTGAGTAAAAAGCTGTTTGCAGCCATTTCATTCTTCTGCCACGAAAATAAGACAAATAAGAAACACGACTGCTAAATAATTCCCATTCTTTTCCCCCACCCCTTCCCCTCAATTTTAACCCCAATCTATTTAGGCCTATAAATATATATACACACATACACACACTCTCACACTCTATCTTAGGTTTAAAGACCTGTATCAATAGATTTCCGTACTTCAAATAATTTTAAGAAATTATAAGGAAAAGGCAGATGCTGACAGGAGAATGTTATGAGAAACCAAATTACCTCAGTAGCAGCATTTTACAAGATTTCTTATCGAATGTGTGCTGCCATATTGCTAGGCCCAACTCTTCAAGGAACGTATTCTGGAAGACAAAATATTTATGGATATTTTCAGGGCATATTTTCAAGAAATGGATTCTACCTTTATATATCCAGAGGCTACAGCTTTAGAAGCAAAAGGATCAGACAAGGTCCTAAGAGGGAAATTACTCCCCCCTCTGATATCCCAATTTTAAAATATTTTTTTTTAATATTATTTTCCATGCTACTCCTTGGATCAGTCCACTCCTGCCCTCCCCCCCAAAAAAAGTTAAATCTGTGGAAATAAAACATTTCTTGTAACACAAACATTTAAGAAGTTTGCCAATTCTATTACCACCAAAGCGATTAAGAAAAATAAAGCAACGTGGAGGTTGCAACAGCAAATGCATTCTCTGCTAGTTAGTAACAGGCATCAACTTCTTAAACTGATTAGTTATCATATATAGATCCTTATCCAATTAAAGTTTGATAAAACAGAATCAAATAGGAGGATCGTTACCTGCTTTTGAGAAGGTTCACCAAGCAAGCATTTTAAGCTTTTTGACTCTTTTAACACTGATACAAGGAATAATTATTTCTCTCTGCCGACGCGATTGTTAAAAGAAGAGAAACCCCGGATTGTGGTGGCTTCGTGGATGCTATTCTTTTTGCACCACAGCAGGATTCTTGGCTGCCAGTCCAAGCTGCTTTCACTTGCCAAGTTTTAAGATGCCGGTTTTGCCTTTCATTTTATTGTTCCTTTCGCAACGTTAAAGACCGACTTAAAAAACCATGCACAGCTGCTATCGGGGAGGGGGGGGAATTATTTGAATTTTGCACAAGAATGGAGATGAGGAAGGAGCGCGCTGTGATGTAACCACAACGACACCCACAGAAATATTTCCAATATTGGGGGGGACGGGCTCACGCTCAGAATCCTGGCGTTTTCCTACAACACAGTTGGGATCTAGTGTAAGAGAAGGAAATAATAAAAACGTCCAGACCTACGATCAACCGTAGTCACATTAGAGGTGGAGGCTGATACTTCTACCCCCCACCACCTATTTTTTAAATCCACTTTCTGCGGCTTAAGACTATTCTTTCTCATTGAGGATTTCTTCCAGGGGGTGCAGGGAAGCAGAGGTTGGGGAGCAGCCTAACAAAAGGATTCGCCCCGCACATGGACTCCTACCCCACCCTTTTGCTGCTTCCCTCTGATGGGAGTTCACCCACGCCCAAACATCACGGCCTTTCTTTTGACGCAATGCCACCGTGAAGAGACTCGGCATCACGGCGCAAAAGCTTCCATCAAAATTCAGTACGGGGCTGCGAATTCTTTCATCAAACACATTCGATTATCGTAAGCGACTGATTTTATTTTTTTTTTTTTAAAGAGACTGTGTAAAAGGAAGGTGGGAATAGATTTTTAAAAATCCCCAACTTCTCTGTATATGAGCTGATTTATTTCATTTTATTTGATGTAGCAACAAAACTATTAGGACTGGTACCAAGGCTCAAATGCATTTAAATGAACAAATAGCAACAAAAAGTTGTTTGTGATCCTTCTCAGACTTTAACTAGCTATTAAAAGCATTACAGTGGCTTATGTTTAATATATATTATACAGTATAGAATGATATAACTCTTCCATCACAGAGTCAGTCTGAATAACTACTTCTTGATACAGATGTTGGAAGGACACGTACTTCATCTTGTGTAAAGAAAATTCCCACTCAGAGACGGTGCCTTGAGTTACCCGTGCAGACAGACCTAGGTGCATATGAAATACACACAGGGTAGTTGGAATGGCTGGAGACAACAATTTTTCACAGTACATAGGTAACTGTTTATACAGCCTGCAAGCCAGAAAATGGAAGCTGTTTCAAACATACAATAATCGAGGGTGAAAACAGCTCTGACATCAGCTATTATATGTGCAGAGGTTTACGGCTGACTTTACAGCAGAACTAACTGCAACTAGCAGATGAATACACCCCCGTATTTCATATTTTAAGAGAAAAAGAGACAGACTACAGACAACTTAAAGTTTCTATGAAAACCAACAGTCTTAAACAAAAGCAGTGTGAATTAATAAAGGGGAAAGAAAAACAGAAGCTTTGTTCTAAAGTGGAAGCATAAGATGTGAAATTTCAAAATCAGATGGCTTGGTCTGTGATTTCTTTCATTTAAATGAATTGATCTGTTGCTAAACTGCTGCTCTTGTGCCAAGAAACTTTTAACTCTTTCGGCTCAAAACTCCCCAGGTTTTGCTATTTTCACTCTCCTCCCAAGCATACTACAATTAAATCAGAAAGCAGAAATTAAAAATGAACGGGGAAATAAAAAACAAGAGCATAAATAGAACAGGGGAATTAAACCCACAAGCGCATGCAGAACACAAAAGAGCCACGATATGGAGCGTATCGGTGCTTCGTTAGAACTTCTACTGTATAAACAACGTGATTCTTGTTCTTACGATGTTGCTAAAACTTGGAAAGGAGACAGAAAGGCCTTCAACCTTCACAATTCCACGTACAGCAAAAACTCCGGGGCAAACTCAACAGAAACGGGGCTAGCAGGAAGGAAAAACAACAGAATCCCTGACCTAATTCATTGCAAACATTCACTTACCGAGAATGCCTTAAACATTTCCAACAGAACCCCCTTTCCTACATATGTTCGCCTATGTGAAAAAGAACAAAAAAGCAAACTGAAAAGCTCTCAAAAACAACCCAAAAGATAGCTGCTTTCGTAAAATTTGGGTGAGAGTTCCTACTGCTTTTCAATTTAGATTTGATTTGCCTACTTAAAAAAAAAATAATTCAAAAAAATTGAAAATAGACATGTTGTAATTAGAGATAATTCCAGGGGAAAAAATATTTATGTATAGAACAACCAAAAAAAAAATATTTATACATCTATATATCTCCCACTTTCCAGTTCTGCTGCAGTTCCCCCTAAACTGCTGCTGCTTGCTCCAATCTGCTGCCTGCTTAACAACGGAATGACAGGCAACATCTGTTTGTATAAAAGCCAAGATCAAGCCTTCAAAATTTTTTTGGCTCAGTTTCTTTTTTTCTTTCCCCTACCCCCTCCCCCTGGAAAGCTTAAAAAAAATAGAAGTAAAAGAAAAAGCAAAAGCGCACAGCAAGATTTTGAAAGCAACTCAAGTGAGGCAGCAACTATTTTCCCTTGAGTTATTTCAAGGTACAGTACTTCGAGGATAACTCTTTCCTCTCTCTCTCCACCCGCCGTCACCTCCTCCCCTGCTCTCCCCACCCTACATCCTCTCTCTTGCCCCATGCTATTAATAAAGTATCACACAAACTGGGGAAAAAAAAAAATCCAACGTACCTTGATCACTAAAAGGCCACTCCCTCCTACAGGGGAGGGAGGGAGGGGGTTTCTTCAGTAGGCAACTAAAAAAAAAAACTGTAAGGGGAGGGGAATAATGGGATGGTTTGGGGGACAGTCTTGCCACAATCCTCTCACCCTCTTTTTTTTTTTCCTTTCCTCCATTTCACAGACTATAAAATACATTGTGCATATTTTCAAAATAAAAGAAATTGTTTTGAAATAAATAAATAAGCAGAAAAAATCAGCCCAGATCCAAATACAATTCAAATGACTAACAATGTCAGTCTACTGCCAATTCTGTGGCAAATCAGGAGAAAGCACAATAATTCCACATGCTGAGATGTGAACAACTGGAAAGAAACCAACTCTCTAGAAGTCACAATGAAAACTATTACGGTGCCCCCACCCCCAGCCCCACTGCCATCCCTTTCGGAGTCTCCCCCTGTACCCTCCTCCCTCGGGGGGGGGGACGGACGGAGGATGAAATTAAACCACTAATTTAACAAAAGGAGAAGGAAAAATAACAAAACCATCAACCGAAGCTATTTAAAAACTCAGGGAATGTTCTATTCACTGGTGATTTGGGACAATGCTCCTGT
>NW_009623674.1:35489-62800 GCF_000690535.1 Cariama cristata
TCCCCCAAGAAAAAAAAAAAAAAAAAAAATCAGACAAGTTGCTAAGGAGACTTGTGTAAACTCAGAATACAGGCACATTTCTGGCCTTTCCCCCTATATTCCATCTCGTATTCCGATCACGCACCACTGCGGCACGATTGCACCAATGCACTGCATTAATCTTGGCCTTAAACAGGCTGACTGGCAAAGCAAACTGTGTGTATATATCATCTTTCAAACTTAACAAGTTAAAGGGAGAGAGGGTGGTGGTGGGTGGGGAGGGCTATCATGCTGAATATAAAATATAGGAGTCGAGCTTAGTAAGGGAATTTTAAAGAGGAAGTGTTATCCAGGCGTATATATAAAGCTGCAAGCCTCCCCGAGCTTTCTTGCATCTCTCTCACCGTGTCTCTCCGGCTCCTCTCTCTCTCCCACTTCTCCTAACAAAATCCCCCGTCCCCTGGCAGATGTCTGAAACCCTGCCAGATCTAACAATGTCAGACCCACTCTCTGCCACCAGACGTTCGGGGCCACAGACTAGCTCATTCTCTCAGCACAGTGGGGTCATATATACGTATTAAACAACCATTTATTTTTATTTTTTTTTTTCAGTCCCTGATGTGTACGTTCCTAAACCATGCATGTAGAGATAATATTTTCGCCTTCTACTTTTAGGAAAGGGCAGACTAAATCAAAGCCTGAACCATTCGTGGAAGGTGACTGTCGCAGCACAGCACAATCCATTCCTCAGTTACTGACAATGCACCAGCCCTTGGCTGGGATAAAATTAAACTTGGGTTTTTTCTGTTCCTTGTTACTTGGGTGCATGAAATATGTCTCTTTCTTTAAGCCCTCCTTCCATCTCTCAGAATCTCAAATCCTCTCCCACCGACGGACAGCTCAGTACAATCATTCAACACCTGCCTTTTGCTTGTTTTGAACACTGCATTTCACAAGACAAGGATTTCAATCCTCACATGAGGAATCCAGTAATCTACAAATTCAACAGCAGCACATACAGCAAAAGCCAATTTCATGGGCTGTGGCTTGGAGCTGGTCCTAGAGCATTACCCTGCTTTCAGGTCTGACTGAGGGCTTTTACGGAAGGCAGAATATTCCAGAAGGGGAACCCAAACTGCCCTAATGAGCATCACCTTCACTTTATACCCGGGCCACAAAAGCACAGGAGAAGTGAGTCCATTTGCTCAGCCTCAGAGCATTTCCAGGCCAGAGCTCAGAGTGGTCCCTGCCTTCATTTCAGCAGAATCGATGTCATGCCATGGTGCCACCCCATCCAGGAGAAGCATCATCATGTGTTGGGTGTATAGGGTCAAACGCTCATTCCCTGCCCCAGTACTTGCTATTCACGTGAGGGACTTGAACCTTACGCTACAGCAGGGGTGAGGGTGCTGAACAGCCACACATCCCACCGGCTTTGTCTCAGCTGCAACGTAAGATGCAAATGGGCAACTGTGACTAATGCTCTTGACAAGGCATAAAGGAGGGACAATATCGAAATCTGAAAGAAAAAGTATAGTTGGACTCAGAGCATCATGTGGAGAAAGGAGAGGCTGGCCATCAAGAACAACTCTACTAGTATCTTCCACTTAATCTAATCACAGTTTCACTCTTAAGACTATTATCACGGCACCCGGTGAGGCCAATTCTGGCAGTGTGCTTTCCTTTCAGCTCCAAATGACAGTGTGAGGGCACTACTAACAGAGGAGAAAATTATAAAGTTCTAATCACTAAATTTGGGTTCCAAAGCAAGTGAATCTGTGGCACTGCACAGAAGTTAGAGAATGAAATATGTATTTTTAAAATGCCTCTCAGCGGGTTAGTGTTCAGGTGGCTACAGAGCCATCCTGAACCTCACTGCCTGAAATTCAGAGGCGTCTAGCATAGCCTCCACTCATCATTTCTCATTCCTCTTCCACAGGTCTGCTGGAAAGTGGAACATTTGACTCACCTGACTGCTTATCTTTGGGAAGAACAACCTGAAACAAAAATACTGAATGAACAAGTTAAAACTATTCATTTAAGAGAAAGGTTTGGCTTTTGCCCTAGCAGGTAAGGAAAAAGTAGGAATTGTCATAAAAGTGTTATTTCTCCCATACTAGTGTTCTTCCAAGTTAAACAAAAGCACACAAAGGAAACATTTCCCTTTCCCTAGCTTGCTCAGTTCCTTTGTACAGATAGATGCTCCAAGCCCAACAACACGGAGCTGAAGCACCTGCCTGCAGGACACCAAGTGTTCAGGTCCACACACTTACAAACAGCTGAAATGAGATTTAAGATGTTGTTGCGCCTTAACTGCTTCTGAAGGAGGCTATCGCTTCTACAGCAGAGCCAGGAGAAGAGATCGTGCCACAGCTTCTCCTAAGTCTCAATGAAAAATCAGTCATTTTAACTTCAGTCCAGCAAAGGAGATGGTCTCGACCTAACTAGACACTGCACTGGATCAGGGACTGCTCACACATTTCTTTCCTCTGGGTGAGCTCAGGGGGGAGAGCTGCCTGCAGACATTCAGACCTTCAACCAGTCCAGTTGAGCTGGGAAGAGGATATTTGCCTTCGCCTCTAGCAAGCCATCTGTAGTTTGCCTTTGAAAATCTCATACCACAAAGCAGGCATACTCAGCTCTGCTGAGGCTGATTTCATCTTTCATCACTGAGGCAGATAACTGAGCCCCAGCAGCCCTGCCTAAAGGAATACGCTCAATACTGAGCAAAGATCCGAGTACACTGACTGCACCTGCACTGCTTCTGTCAAAATCCATACCGACCACACAGAAGACAATCATGTGTGCATAGCCTGGACATAACTTGAGCATTTTTCCAAGGAAAACAGAATCCATAGGTCTCAGACCACTAGACAGCTATTAAATAAACCATCAGGCCCAGTATGGCAGGTTATTTGCAAGGCACTGATATGGACAGAAAATTGAGAAGTAGTAAGGCAAGGCAGAAGAGGCAAAAACACGCCAAAACAACTGCAGATGCAGCAGCAGGTACTTTACATGCTTTCCCAGTTCTGGGCCCTAAGGTTTTCAGAGGAATTTCTAGTGTTGAGGTTGACTAAGTGGGGCTACATTTTTGTTTTGGTTGCAAATTGGAAGCCACTATTTTTATCCAAAAGTCCTCCAAAGCATCTGTTTCTCTCTAGCTATTTAAGACTTCCTTTTACAAGACCTAGTTAGAGGTATATCATTATTTTTAAAATGTTACTCTTTGCAGTCACACTTACATTTTATCATCATTACATGTGTCATTATCTGTGTATCTGAACTGTGTAATTTGAAGATGAGGAGATAAAAATCCTTGCAGGGGGTCTTGAGAGTTAATTCCCCTTGAGCAAATATGTTGGGATAATACCTACCATTTGGTACAAGCTAGTGCATCCCCAATGAAAGGAAAAGCAACCCTATTACAGGTCACACTTTAAAGTCATCTAGAGAAAGAAACTGTTTGGAAGCATCCAAAGAGTAGGCTAAATCCCCAGCAGAGAAGGAGAATACCCCACTTGTTCCGAGTTTGTAGTCAAGGCAGAGCCATCTAGAAAAATCTTTACAAATATCGTTCACTTTCACTGGAAAGACTGTATTCATAGCGAGTTCTGTTTCTCCAAAGGAGTAAAAGATGGGGATATATCAAACTGTTTCATGGTTGGACTGTAAGACAGGAGACAGTATGTCTTATTTAATGAGCTACATGAAGTCACAATTACAACAGACCTGACAGAGCAGTAGTTTTGGACCACTTAAGGGTTCGTATAATGTGATGTAAATGCAACTCAGGTCATTTAATTTAGGAGGCCACTTTCGTTTTGCTGTTTCTGTAACTGATCTACCTTGCTGCTACTAATGGCTATGGGATTTTTTATTGCCTTATCACCGCTCTCCCCAAGTGACAAGCAAGTAAATGAGATCGACTCCAATTCTCTTCCTATAGCAGGCAAAACTCACCCTCTTGTTACTTGACAGGTTAGGTACATCATCAGGTTCCAGGAGACTGTAAGGCACCAGTAGTGGGATCCTACCACAACATGAGCAAAGTAGTATGAGACCAAAGGTCTCAACCTCTGGGTCTAATCTGAGAGACAGACGCATGCAGGAGCGATGTCTAAAACTGCATTTCAAAGGGAACAATCAGATGTGTCATGCAACCAGCAACAAGACATGTAGAATTTCGGTTCCTGACAAGCAACGGCCCCAATTTGAACTAAGACTGTCTTGGACTTGATCTTGTACCTGGAGTAAAAGCTGCTACGCTGCCCAAGAGTAGATCAAGTGCACGAAGTGTTGAACAGAGTCACAAGTTATGAATGGTTTGGGTTACATTTTTCACACCTGTCGAGGCCTTCTAGCAAGAAATTTTGTCCTCTATATACCCTATCCTAGAAATCCTAAAGAGAGGGAAAAAAAAAAAAAAAATCTACCTTCTTCCACCCTGAAGTCAAAGCTGTAACGAAGAGACCGAGATAAGCCAAGGCAAATTTTAGACAAAATAGCATTGGTTCACTGGGAGTAGGAACAACCTTACACAGTTTCTAGGTGAGCAAAACACAGGGGGGACAGTAGGGGATCTTTTCTTCAACTTCTACTATCCAAACCCAGTTCACAGCTGGTTATTCAAAAAGCAGCTGCCAGGTGAAAGTTCAATAAAGGAAAACCAACTCCAGTGTCCTAGGCTGAAGAACACACCCAAGGATTTGCAATTTTGTTTTCATCACCAAAGCGCCCACATCATGCCAAGGGAACGCTTTTTCAAAACGTGTGGGGAGGGTGGGGAGGTGTGTCAACCCATCGACAACCCTTTGGACAACCGTCTTCCTTAGAAGTCAGCACACCCCGGGTAACATCAGGAGGTGTGCCGGGTGCTGAGTCCACAGCGGGTGCAGATGCAGCTCAGCCAGGCTGCCCAGCCCTACCCAGAGCTGCCACTGCCTGCCTGCCATGTGCCCCCCGGGGAGAACATATACTCACACCTACGCATTCCTTCTGCATTATTCCACGGAAGGTTCATTCCCTTTGGCCATCAATTCACTGAGCTCTAAGCAAAGCAGCCCTCCAAGAGTCAGTGCAAAGACAAAACGCTTGACTGGCATCAGATTTGAAAGTCAGATATAAATCATGAGAGAAAGATGTTTCGTTAAACATTGTTGTCATGTCTGTATGACTTCAAACCTTCAAACAGGAAACACTACACCCCAAAACAGGACCATTGATTCTGTATCTTACTCTAGACACACAAACCTACAAGTAGGCACAAATGAATTTAGCATGAAACAGACGTTGACACTTGTAATAGAAGTCTCCAGTTACTGTCTTTCCCTCTTCCCTTCCCTCCTAAGACGAAGCTGGCAAGTGTCCCTATCAGGTACCAGGGAGACAAACTTTCATCTCGGTCTTCTCCATCAGATTGTGACTGTCATTTGCAAAGCACTTCTCTCAATAAGTGGATTCCAATAATCAGAACTGCTGCATTTAAAACTTATTAAAATACAGCTGTGTAGGCATACAAAATTGATTCTTCTTCACCAGCCTTTTAGCACTGCTCATGGCATTCATTCCTTTGGCATCTATCTGAACCCAGAGAAAAATGTACCTACTTTCATTTTGCAGTGTTGCTGCCCCTCAACCACTCTGAACCAGGCTGTTTCTCACTGTCATCAGGCTGAGTACATAGCATTAATCATTGTGTCCTTCAAACTTGTCTGAGCCTTTGTGCCCTTACTTTCAAATTTTAAACGGTTTCCCCCTTGTAGGTGCATGGGGCTAAAGCACTATTTTAACCCTAAATTTAAGACTTTCAGAAAATTACCTGCATCATCAATCAGGAGATTTCAGTATGGCAAGTTCGCTACTGAAATCGTGAGAGCAGAGCATGATGTTTTACAGGCAGAGAATGGAAGCACGGAGAGAAGGAGTGATTTTCAGAAGCTGACAGAGGAAGTGCACAACAGAGCCTGGAATTTATCTCACATCTCTTGGTTCGAGTCCAAATGCTTAAACCACAAGATCATCCTTCAGGCCTAGGACACCAACAAAATCTTTAACTCTTGTATTGTAAGATCCTGAAGCATTTTCAACAATTGTTTTGTAGCAGAGGTGGCCTGCAGCCTAGGACAGGATCCTGATCCGACTACCCAACGTTCAAAGACACGAGAGACAGAGTTTGAGACTTGTCTGTTGGATGACAGCCTACACTGTGTTTTTAATATCTGATTTGGGCATTTCACGCCCCGGACATGACATAGCACTCCACATATTTCTGCCTCAGCTGTGCTATGACAGTTTGCTGGGATCTGAAAATGGTGAAAGAGATTTTTCCAGACACAGTATCCTACTAAAAGAGTGTCCCTTGCCACTCCTTCCCAGTACACCCTCAAATGGGAAAAAAAATGAACTAATTAGAACTTAGGAAAACTGTAAAGTGGTGAGTAGCATTTCAAAATAACTTGGAAAGAGAATATTTAAGCACAAACCAAACAGTTCTCTTGGAGAAGTTTTGTGGGGAGGAAGAAGGGAAGTCTTCTACTATCCAAAACATTGCTTTTCAGTAGGTATAAAAATACTGTAACCCCATTTCCCTTCAACATAGAACCAGCCAGAAAATAAAGTGAAACACGTCGATTATCGTAGCAGGAGTGATGGCTAGGGAGGGAAAGAAGGAGGGGTAAGAGACATGTGTCTACATGCTCAACACCAAAGCAAGGAGGGTTGAAGCAAAGCAGAAGTGTCTCTGAAAGCAGCCAGTCTTACTGCAGGGGGGACACGACCCTCAGGGCCACTTGTCCGTCTCCTCTCCAGCTTGAGACTACAGAAAGGACAAGTGAAACAAAGGGGGTCACAGCTTAGCACATATCATAGAGCCACCTAATGTGGAAAAAACCTGCCTCTTTCAGTTTCAAACGACTCAAAGAGAAATTGTTCCACCACTTCAGGTTTTTTGGCTGCATGTCCCCTTAGAACAGAGTGCAGTGAGCATTTTATCTCATCTCCATTTTCTAAATCTAGGTCACCTCAATCCGCGGCTGCACTGCTAATGATATCTCTATGATTTGCCACAGCCCTGGCTTGAAGTCAGTCAGCAGCAACTGAGGAAATGCTAAACGGCAGGCAGCATCTAACTAGCAAAATGGAGGGGCCTTCTTATAACCTAGTCTCTGCACGCCACTGAAGGAGACGGATCACCTACCTTTGGTGATGGCCCACTTCAGGAGAAAAGTCTTTGGGCCCACCATCAAAAACCAAGAAAATTCACCTCTTCGGCTGCTGGACACGGCAACAGGAGAATGCATCATTCATTGCCATCATGCTATTCCAGTATGGTTACAAAACATGCCTCTGGTAAAAAGAAAACAGGCATGGAACAGACTGAGAAAGTGGTTCACACACTGCTGTCAAACCTTCTGGAGATACCCTGATGTCTCTCTGAGATACTTGCAGATCTAAGACCAGCATAATTGAAGTAACGAAATCTAAAACCAGCCCTCGCAGTTCAAGAAATGTAGTCTTTCCCCTTTCCTTGCTCATGTGGGATTGTCCCTTAAAAAGGCCAAAAGGATGAACATGTAGAAGATGTTCTCATTTGTCACAGCAATGTCTGTTGCTGCAAACTGGAAGAGGGAGAAGTGCTTCAGACCTGCTTTAGATTAGGAAGAGACAGGAGAAATAAAAAGAGCATCTGACACCAAAATAAAACTATTTTGGTCACTGCCATCTCCCTTATTCTAAATGAAGCAATTGTGGGCTACGTTTGTTTTGCATTCATAATTAGCAGACAGAACAGATGGCAAAGGCGTCACTTAAAGCCACACGTCCGACAAAATAACCCAGGCTGCCAGTGCAATTTTTCACTAGGAACAAGGAATACTTTCCCCTCTTCTTCCCATTGAAACGTATCCCAAAGAAATGAGGCCAGCAAATGTTTGCATCAAGTAGGGGATTCACCGCAAAAAGGAATCCATTGTGTTTTGGAGTGTGTTGATTACTGGCTGAGTGAGGAAGAAAAGGGCAATAGCAAATGGATTGCTAAGAGAACAAAAAATAGGAATGGAAACTAGTGATACATTGCCAGCAATATAACAAGGGGCTCAAATAAACATATACTCTCTCTTCCCTTTAGTCTTGTGGTTCAGGCATAGGCTGGAACCCAGGACATCTGTGTTTCATTTAAAAGACAGCTGACTAGGGGAATCTTTATCAGTGAAGGTATCTGTTGTCCCACACCCACACCTGACTCCTGTATTAAATGCACTTATCCTCTCAATACTTATCACAGTTTAAGGATACTGGAAAACTCATCGACAAACAAGCAAGGCACAAAGTTTAATGCATCACCCACTGCATGCGGACAGTTCGTAACAATGGCCAGAAAAGACTATTTCATTAGAAATGTGGAGCATAAAACGCGTGTGTGGCATTCCCATCCTACTTCTTCTGCCACAAGCACAGACAAGGAATGAGGTTTAAAAAAAACAAACCGCATACTACTTGCTGAAAACACTGAAGAGTTGTTCCTTGGTCTATTGGATAGTACTGTACTGTCTCTGGCTTGTGACACCCAGAATACAGGTATGTGAACATCTCAGAGGAAGAACCTCTCTGGGGAATCTCTCCTGACAGCCCATCTTGTGTGACAAAGTCCCTTTGTTAAGTTCTTAACCTCCTACAAAACCCCAACAATTTAATCACGGTGAATACCCGTGCTTGTTGGAAAGAAAAAAGAGAGACAGATACTAATATAGTTTTGTTCCTTTTATGGCTTTGTGAGGTCCTGCAACAGCCTTGCTGATGGACTACAAGAGGATTTTGGCATAGCGTTCTCTCAGCACTATGGATAAGCTGTTCCTAGCATGCATGACTGAGCAGTATCAGGACACAGACTGATGGGCAATATAACAAACATCATGAGTCTTGCCTCACTTATATTGCAAATGTGCCAGTAATCGCGGGCTTCCATAGCTATTGCACTCTCAAAATGTCCTCGCTGACACTATTACAATGCTAATAATTATGAGACTTGTCCAGCTATTGCAGCCACAGGCCTCCTCGCTTAGATACTGCAAATGTGCTAATAATTGTGTGCCTCAACAGCTACCGCAGCCTAGAACTCTCCCTCTGATGTTGTAAATACACTAATAATAATGACGCTCAGTACTACTGTAGCCTGCTCAGATGATCTTCGGCAAAAGAACAATGCCTACAGAAAGTGCACAGATCTCTAGGAAAGAGCACAGGCTTAGGGGAACAGGATAGACGCCTAGGAAAGAACGTAGACCTAGACAAAGAGAATAGGTCCCTGCAAGAGAGTTAAGTCCCTAGGAAAGCACGTAGACCTAGGACAGACCTCAGTAGGACCCAAAGCTACATCTCCACCTCTTCCCCCTGGTCAAATCACTGGGGAAGAACACATTGACTAAGCCTCATCTATCTGCCAGGTGTCTCCATTAGGAGCGGGATGGACAGGCTGCCTTAACACTCACCCTTTCAGTGAGGCTCATGGGATCCCGATGATACTCTGAGCAAACCCCTCAGCAGTTCTCCCTCAGGCCCTTCCTTCCCTGATTAAGCTCCTCTCTTCCCCCCAAAAGCATGCCTCAAATCGCTGTGAATTAGAAACACCCAAATAATGTCAACGCAGAGGCACTGGTATTCATGCAACAGGACTAATGCACGCTAACAGAGATGTTTCTTCCTACGAGGCAGCACGGTAAATTTCTTGGGCAACTGCAGTAGAAAATCTCTCCCAAGAATTGCTGCTCCCCTCATGATCTACTGGTGTAGGAAAGGACTCAGAAGTTTCAGCAAGTTGCACAATATTTTCATATATAGTATAAAAACATACAACTTTAAATAGAGAAAGCACAGTCACATTATTTTAGGGGTGAAAGGACTTAATACAAAGCAGCTATATTAATGCAAGATATAGTTAATTCATGTTCCTAAACCAGATGGTTCTAACATTTTTGGACACCTTGTTCGCATTTCCTCTCTGTTGTACAGTGGAGACTTAACTTTGTTTTTACTTCTTTCCGCAGTTATCTGAACACTCATAAGCAGAAAGCATTGTGCAAGAAACAGGCTCATCCAAAACATCAGTGTGACTTCCCCTCAGCTTCAGCCTCAAATGACTTTTTTTTTTTGTTACCTCCACTGGCTCTAATCTCCCTACTTTTCCCAGCTGCTCAGTAATCCAAGAGAAGGACCCCTATGCTAAGCCATCGGGACACAACCCAGGGGCATAGCTTAATATCCTCCAAATTTAGAGCTGGACATTGGTCCACTGGCATAACTTTTAAACATTCAGCAACTGGTCTAAATTAGGAAACTGCTCCACAAACACTCCTAGAGCTGTTTTTGCCCCTACTGGGAATTCCCTTTAGATTTGTAAGAGAGGGAATAGCTGCTACCAGTACACTGTCCTTGCCATTTCTGCTGCTTACAAAGAGGCCTATGAAAACTTCACAGGGGCTACAACTCTCACAGGTAAAATTCATGCTGCAAGAAGTCTGCCCCAACGGTCTTGGGCTCATTCCACAAAATGATTCGGATTCCTTACACAGAAATCTGTGGATCTGAGGTGCCCAAGAGAGTGATTCTCAAAATATCAGACTCAAGTCTCAACTACCCAGTTTGCTGCCACGCATGTCCCACTCAGGCCTCTCGATAAAATACAATGACCGTGGCCAATTACATGCAAAGCCCTGAAAGCAGATCACGCCATCCTCTACTTCTGCAGAAGACCAGTGGCGAAAAGACAAGGAAATAGCGGAGAAGACTGTGTCGTCTGTCTAGGCTCTCCAAACTTTAGAGGTCAGTGCCTTAACCAGCTGGCTGTCAGCTGCTTTCTAGTGTCAGGACTCCATGCACTTCCTGCTAAAGTTGTGGAAAAAAGATGGAAAGATTCAGTGCACCGAAAGATGGAGCACAGCTCCCTGATGTGCTGCCTGCGGCACTCACTTGGCAAAGGGGAATCATGGGTTCCAATCCCTGCTTCAAGGACTACATATACATTCTGCATTGAATAGTCAGCAATTAAAATGCACAAACAGTCCTCAAAGCTGTAACCTCAATATAAATAGTCACGGAAATAAAACAATTCACTAGTCAAATTGTTAGTACAATCACTGGAGGAGGTAGGAAGGTGAATACTCACCTTAAGACCTTGCCTCTGTCAATACTTAGTTATTCATGCAAAGTGGGACAGCATTAACGTAGGTTGGAGTTTAGCACACGTTCCTGCAAGGTGGATGTGGTTCAAATTTCCTGAAGGTAGGGGAGGTAATCGAATCGGGATGTCCCACATCTGAGGTGACCACACTAACTCCTGAGCCGCTTGATGAAAAGAAGATGCTACCACGACTGCTACTGCCTATCACTCTTCCTTCATCCTGTCAAATCCAGCCTTTAAAGCTCTGCATTTTGCTTTGTGAAAGCTCAAGGCAAACATAGGATGTTAAGCATGAGGAAAAAAATGGTGCGGGGCTAAAAGACTGCCTTGGGGGGGGGGCGGCAGGTCAAAATGAGACTTTTCTCCCTTAACTTCCTGATTCTGCCACTGATCTCCCTTACTCCCTCCCCCCTAAAAATAGCCCATTATTCACACAATCCAGGAACAGATTGATCCCACTGAAGTCAAGGGTAGTTATAAGACTTCTGAAAACTTGGTACACTTCTAATTTAGGCGCCAATGAATTCAGCAGATTAACAGGTGTCAACATATTCATGCACAGGGCTTAATAAAAGCAAAAGGCATTTGGACCCAGAATTCAACAGTAGCAGAACAAAGCTGGTATGCTTATTATATAAGCATGCACACACGTTATTCATCCGTTCACAAGCCATATTATCATGCTATCTACACCCATATGCGTTATTCACTATGTTACACAGTAGGCATATGTGCATTCAATATTTAATCTGCAATAGCACTTGGGGACATCAATTAGACATGTGTTACATCTTTTAGAACATACATAAGTAGAGAAGTAGAGAGAGATGAATCTCAATGAGATGAGAGGCATTTCAAATCTCCAAAGGTGAAGCCCTTTACAAATGGATTGACTGGGTCAATTCACCTTTATGTACAGTGCTCCTGTATGTCCCAAGCACTGGCTATTACATGGCGTCCTACCATTTCTTCATGGTGGGAATTTTACCTCGTATGTATAATACCTCTCACTTCCACAGCATTAATTTTTTGTCCATAGGCAAGATTCTCAGAAGTACCATCAAGTATGCAGTTACCTCATTCCTACTGTCTAATCATAATTTCAAGAGAATGAGGTAACCAATCTCACCATCAATAAATTTATTATCATTCCTCAACCCAGTTTTCCTCCTTTTTTTTCATTTATCCAATTAAACCTAATCACATCTATGGTGTCATATTAATGTTAAGTATTTATGGCACTTTGAATAACGATTCCCACAGTGGAAGGCAGCTCCAAACTCCATCTTGAATTCCAAAACACCTGCTGGAAAGACACTAACTTGAGATGAGATGTCTGCAGCCAGTTACCAGCTCACAAAAGATGAGATGTGTACCACTACTAGCAGAGCAGAGGCTCCTTGTCACTTCTGCGGAGCTACGTAAGGCACCTTCATGGCACAGGTCAGGTAGGCTGGAAGTCTCCCAGGTGTGCTTTTTCCACACCTTCTTTCTAAGCTTGGGCAACTGGGCTGAGATACCTTAAGAATGCCTGAGTAATTCTCACAGCCTTTTGAAAACCCAGCTTTTTATTGATTTTTGCATTTCTGAGCATGCCAGAAAGCCTCAGAACTGTGTATTACCAGTGACTTTTGACAATGAGACTGTGATATTGCTTGGGGCTTGCAAAATATACATAAACAAGTACCCTGATCTCAACATTGAGACATACTTTCTGATAACAAGTTAAGGGTTCCTTTGGTTTTCTTTTATCCTGTCACTATAAATTCTTGCCCAAATTTCTCAGGAGGGCAGAACTCAAATCCATTTAGATGTACCCATGCAGTAATAAATAAAATAATAATTAATAGGTTACTTAGATAAAGGCTTTCCATCTTAGGGCAGAGGAAAGTATTAGTTAATTAATCATCAAGTTGGCATTAACTTATCTTTTGGCACCTACAATAAAACGTAAATCTAAAATGAGCAGTAGGGGTGAACAAAGAAATAAGAAGCCAACAATAGTTTTGGAAATGGGTGACAAAATCCAAATGTTCTGCCTCACTGCTGCTAAATTAAGCACAGTGTTATCAGTGCAAAGATTAAAAAAAAAAAAAAAAAAGATTTTCCACTGAACCTTAAGTCACACTTCTTAACTGCACAGGACATGACAGCAGTAGTGAAGACAAGATAATTCACTCACCCTGAAAACGAGTGGAAAGAAAAAAGGATCTGTTCAGTTCTTGATTTCCCCAAACACGGTTCTATAGAGTAGAAAGACAGACATTAGTTTATTGTACGCAGCAGACGAAGACGTGATCCCCCACACTCCTTCCCTTCCTAGGCACCATCTAACCCACCTTTGCCTTGCTCTGCCTTCAGCGATCTTCCTCTGCAGGACACAAGGCAGAGGATTACAGCCAACCTGCCCGGTTTTTTACACTGCTAAGTGGAAAGGGCTCTAGCGAGATCCTGGCTTTAGCTGAATATTGTTCCGGGAATTATTTTAGTGTAAAAAGGATGAGAAAAATTGTTTTCCCACCTTCCATCAGAGGCTCTCAGCTGCTGAACAAAGATGAAAGATCCTCACATGGAATTGACTTTTCTCCAGTCAATTTTGTTTAGCTTCCTTTTGAGTAAAGCTCACTCTTTCAGAGAGCGGTCAGTTCCAGAAATACATGCATAATGTTCAATGTATGCATCAATTTGAGTATTGGGGGATGCACGATTCTCCCAGGATTCCTCTACCTACAGCCAAACTACACCTTCTCTGCTGCTTACTCTGTACGCATAATGAAAAGTCAGTTAGGTTCTTGTTTGTTCTGTTATGATTCTCTGGGGCTTTTGCAGAAGCAAAAGAGGTGTCTCAACATCTTTTTCCATATGATACAGCAATGGCAGCACAGAAGACACCAAAAGGGACATTACTCTCTCCTAAACTTCTTGAAAAACTGTTTATTCTCCTAATTAACATTAAAGTGTGGGAAATCTAGGCCTTAATTTTTAAGCTGCTCCACGACTTTCCTATTGTTTCTATTGCTGTTGGTTTTTGATAGTATTACTAATTATTACTACTATACCGGGTCATAAACTGGCAGCCTTGAGTCCAACGGATCCAAAGCCCATCCAAGTCAAACTACCTCTGCTACAGACTTCCTCCAAGATCCTGGGCAAGCCATGTACTCTTCTGGTGCATCAGTTCCCCATCTATTAAGGTAAGACAGAAAGCACCGCTCTAGCTTAGGGTGATGCAGTGCTGTGAGGTGCTTGAGTACTACAGACCTGGAAGTTATCTAGGCACTAAGATGAAGAGATATGCTGTGATGTTCTTGGGCTCAAAAGACAGATCTACTGTAATGTTTTTTTGATTAGATAGTTAATCCTAGGCTTTACCATTGACCTATTCCTAGTAAAATTACTTAATTGACCTATATCACCATGTATTTCTCAGATAAACCTGATGATACATTCCCCTGAGAAGAAAAATGGTGAAAACAATTAATGCTTTCTAAAATACCATTAAAAAGAAAAATATTACATCTGGCACTTTTACCCCAAATCCAGATGAGAACCAGCAAGGGAAATGATTATACACAATTCTTCCAAAACTACAATTGATAAACATTCAGTTCAGTTCCACGTCAAACATTTTGCAACCACCTCTGGGGGTTTATTTGGTAAAAGTAACTGTGCTCCTTCTGGCCCAGGCACAGGCAAATCATCGCCTGGTAAAGGAGACAGTAGGATGGATGTGCACTTTGCTCCTCCAGAAAGCAATTTTATTAAGAAATGAACTGTGAATAAAGGAACGTAGAAAGACAGCCGTAAACTAACTTTGCTCCTGCCTTTAATTCAAGATATCCTAAACAACATTTGCCTACAATAACCTCCCAGGAGTTCTACTATCATCCAAGACCCTCTAGAGTCTATAAACCCAGTGTTGCCAGAAGGCGTGAAGGCACCTGATACAGGGCAGCCCCAGCAGCCACGTGACACCTGGGGAAATCATGGTATTCCACAAAGCCACGTTCAATAAGCAAAAATCAATGAATTTCTAACCAGCAAGGTTACTTAGGCACAGCATAGAGCCCACAGGTTCTCAGAGAGCCCCTACAACCCCATCCAAATGAAAACTTATTACTTCCATAGATCCACATGCTACCCCTAATATTCTCTTTCCTTCTGTTTCCCTTTTGCCATCAAAATGATATGAAATCCAGCAATTCAGCATCTTCTGATCAAATGCACAAAACCTGCCAAGACCTCGTCTTAGCTGCATCACAGTCCATTCAGAGGCTGCACTTTTTCCCCCAACTTCTCCAGCCACAGTGACTCATAAATGGACAGTAAGGAGAGGTAAAATGTTTCTGGATCTCCAAAGAAAAGAGAGGATGCAGTTTTAGGTGTCAGAGTTTTTTTTTCACTGAATCTTGCATTCATTAATTTCATTTCAAGAATGAAGTCAGATTTTTTTTTTTTTTTTAATGTGGCTGGTTATTTGATGAGTGAAGCATTAGATTTGTGAGTTGTTCTGCAAGCCAAAACATGCTCCCTTTCATTCATAACACTGAGCTGCTCTGCGTTAAACAGCCGATTATCATGAATGAAGTGGGTGTAACTTCCTTGAAATCCTCCAAAGACCTGTCAAAGCAGAGCTACTGCAGCTCAGTTTTCTCCTTGAAGCATACAGATCATTGGTTTAATTGTTCCACACTGATCTTGAAATATGCTTTCTTCGTTCAAAGCATTAGGCGGTATCATTTTTTCAGGAGGAAAGGGGAAGGGTGGAGAATGGTGCCCCAGGATAAGAGAGAAAAGTGGATCTATGTTTCAACCATCAAATTTAGATTTTCTTTTGGAATCTGAATTGAGCGTCATCCATTTAAAAGTGTGTCAGACAAAACCTTACAAATCAAAGCCCTGGCCTGTTTTGCATGGATAATCAAGAGCCTCTGGCTCTTTTTGTAAGAGGAAACGTTTAACCCTAAAGAGAAGACGACTGATCTTATGGTTAAAGTGCTGGTCAGTGACTTAGAAAATTTAAATTTGCCTCCAGGTTTGCAATTCTCCATCCCATTTCAAAATTTTTGGTGCTGCCCCAGTGTTATCACTTTTACAAAGGAACATGCTGATGTTTGCAAACTGTGATGGTCTTTGAGCCTAGAGACTGAAAGACTGCACATACACTAATAAATAAGCATACTACAATCTGTGTCTATGAACTTGTTTAATACAAAGGTCTTTCCAAGGGTGGCCATTATCTTTAACAAAAACACCTGCAGCATCTCAGCTATTCATCTTATCACACTTTAGGACACCAATGGGTGCAACTTGGCCAGTAATAAATTGTGATAGTGCCACTGACTTTGGCGGACCCAGTAAATATCTGGTCCACGTCTGATGTCTTGCCTAACATTTTTAAAGCCTCGTAAGCTGGAGTTGACTGCAGGAAACTCAGTAAAGAAAAACAAAAACATGAGTACTAACACACTTAACAAGAGTTAGTCTCAGGAAACACTGGGGAAAGTGGCACCAGTAAAAACTACTAAAATTTTTGTATTTCAGCTCAGCTTTTCTGCTAAATTTCATTATCTCACCCACAACTAAAACAACAAATCTTGATGGTAGTTTCACAACAGTTTTTACACGTCTTAACAGCTATAACACTAACAAAGGCTGGCACTTTTGTAAAAAAAAAAAAAAAATTGTCCAGCATTTTGGAAACCTCAAAACTAGTAACACATTGCAGCCAGCCTCAGAGACAGAGCTGCTTCCCACCTGCTCCTGATCCCTTTATCACCACCCCACAATGAGGCAATACCCACCAGAGAGCATTCACATTTGACTGGAGACCATATTCTACTAAAATGTTGTCCCCTTTCCTTAAGACTCCAGTGCAGTAAGCTAAAGGTGCCCACAGCAGGGCAGGTGCTCTACCAGCTCCATCTTGTAAAAATCCACACCTCTTCCTTGCTTATCAGCAAATGGAAATCACAAGACCATGTCCCGAGGGATTATTCTGCACCCATTAAAGCAAGCGAGAATTTTGACACTGGTTTAAAAAGCAGCAAGAGCTGGCTGACATACAAGCAGGTCTGACAGGTTGCATTTTCGTCCTCATTACTATTATGGGCATGAGGATTCATTTCTATTTATCTTTAGCTGGCATTCGGTCCTGGATTTAAACTGCATCTGTGGCTGCATTGCTGTGAAATGTATCACTACTTATGACTCACACTGCAAAGGACACATTTGTAAACTGACCCACCATTGACAAAATCCTCTCTTCATTTGTAGGAGGCGAGATGAGGCATAGGTTCCTTGTCTGATTCATTTCCTGAGGAAATTTTTACTCTATGCATCTTTTTCAGTCCTTATTCAGTCAGAGAGTAGTGAAGTGATTAATACAAAATCCATGCTTGACACAGAGTGGAAGGAGGATTCATTCAAATTCTTTTAAAATCAGCACTCAATTAATTGCTTAGAAAAACAACCCATTGCCAAAAATGTGTGGGGTTGTTTTTTGGCTTTTTTTTCTTTCCTCTTTTTTTTTCTTCCAGTTGAGAAAGCTTTTTCAGTTGAGAAACTAATTACAGGCAACGGCACACAGCGAAATGCACGAAGGACAAATCTGGCACCTTTTGAAACCAGCGCCTTGGAAGGAAGAATTAGCAACCTGGACAGAGCTCCAGGCAACTCCAGCTCTCCTGCGTCTGGTGCTCGATCTAATTCACGTACAGCCAGCTCTGGTCCTTTCTCACAACACAGCAGAAATCCTAGGACAGCTGGATATCTAACACCTCTGACAAACACAGACAATGATCAGAAAATTAAAATTGCCAGAAATAAAAGATAACACAGAGAGAGCCCTGAGGAAACTGCAGTAAGTTTCTTGACAATTTTTATCTACCTGATTATTCATATCAAGACAGTACTAACCAAGTCCAGATCGGGATGGGGTTGTGAACAATCCCTGGGGCTTGGAAGGCTGTTCAGAACTTGGCACTCGGGATCAGGCTCATTTCTCCATCCTATTAGGGTGGACAACGTTAGCCTACAGAATCAGGGAAAAAGATGAGTATGTCCTTTCCCTTCATTTCTTCTCCCTCTGCTCCCTCTCTCTCTCTCCACATTCTTCTCTTCTTGTCTTTTTCACTGCGAGCACTGAATGATGGGATTTTTTACATCAGAGGAAAGTCATCCTTTCTCCACTCCCCCAGCTCCTGTCCGCTTCCTCCTTCTACATGTCTGTTCGTTTGCATACTATATCCCCACTCAAAGAACGAGATCAGCTGATCCGACCACAGCTTCATCTAACTAAGCATCCTAAATCCTGCCCAAAGTAGACCAGACTGACTGGTTCATTCACCCTGGCAGTCTGCTACCAACAAGCCTTTAAAGTACATTTTGTAACTGCTACATAGCTGGCACCGACTATAGCAAAGTCATTGTTTAGTCAAGGTAAAGTGACCTCTATTTACTTAGACAACTCAGCTGCCTACAGGGAATAACTGTATTTGAGATAAGTGAAAATTTGCTGGGAAAGTTTCACATTGGCTGGGCTGATGCTTACTACAATAAGCTAAATGTTTGGTCAGTTCATGCCCTTTCTCCTGCAGTTTCTTCAGCCCTTTGATTTATTATCTGTGACTAGACAGCAAATGACCCCATCCAATTTCAGCAAGTCTGTGGTAAGCCAAAGACAGAAGAGAGACTTGTTCAACTAAGTATATTTTCTGATCTCTGATAAATACCCCCTCGATTATCATAAGCTGCCAGGCACCCGCCATAAGTTGTTTATTCACGTATTAAAGAATAGCATTGACTGAATCAGGTCTTTTCCTGCATGCAGCTTCTCATTTTTCCCCTCAAATAACACCAGGCACTAGTGCAGGACTGCAAGTTAATTCCAGCTGCACTTCAGAGGATGGTGACCGCGACTGCGCGCAGGGTCAGGATGACGGCTGGTGGGAGCTCAGCACCACCCCAGGAACCGCGTATGCAGTGACTCAGGCGTGACTCAGTCACGACGCTTCTCCTGCTTCCTCCTTTCTCTGGGGGGCGGAGGTAGGAATTTCCTGCTGGCCTATCCTTGTAAATCACAACGTCCTGTTGCAGCAAGGCTGCTGGAAGGGTCAGCGAGTGGGAGAACTGGAGCCAGTCCACCTGCTCTGGAGAAGGAGAGATGGGGCACACTGCCCCACTCAGGCATGTACACTGGGAAGACGGCGGAGAGACACCACAGCAGGACCCTGGGTCCCCTCGCTCTGCATCGTAGTTCAGTTTGCAGAATAGCCTTGACACCTTCAGACACCTAACAACTTGACTGAAAATGCATACTATAGCGAGCCAAGAACCCAACTGTCCTCATACAAACGCATGACTTACACTGATATAACCCAGGTAATTTCTCTGCCTCTCTTCAAGACAGCACCATAAGTGAGAAGAGAATCAAGTCCTAAATGTCTGCATGGCATCCCCTATACCTACGAATTTGAAGGTGAAAACCAAGACATTCGTTGGAGGTTCTGGGACAAATCCAACCATTAAACGCCACCCTGTAAAAGTCTTCCCAGCTGTCCCTCAAAAAAGTTGGAACTTAATTACGGTTGCAGCTGGAAGGATTTCACTATCACAAAAGAACTCAAAAACATGGATGAGCTGTGCCGTGATAACCCTGAGAAAAGCCAACGTATAACTGTGAGAAAATGAGCCATGCATAATTAGGAAGGGAAGGAAATGTATTAGCCTTGTGAAGACCGCCTTCCAGAGGAGATCTAACTTATTCACTGGTGAAAATCAGTATTTGGAGTAAGAAACTGAATGGTGGGAAGGGACTGGCAGAGACGGTACTAAGCAGAATTCCTGGTCATACTCCAGCGATGGTGAGACAGGACCAAGTTTAGCTTACACCAAATACACGTGCAGGAAGAAAAGTGAGCTCAGTAAACCATGGGAGTTGTTCCTGCAGACTCTACACAAAGAAGTCAATGGACAGACAGCACTGATTTACTCCACAGGCTCACCTGATACACAGCCGTGTTGTACAGTGCTTAATCACTTTATTTAGAGTAACTGTTAGGTACCACACAGTGACAAATAATATTACACAATAACATTAATAGCACCTACCACAATAGGATTATATCCCTTCAACTATGCTGCTATAGTTATACGACTTGCCATCAAGTGCAGACACAGCGGGTGGGACTTTTCAACCTGTCTATATACATTTTCAATCATGCACCTTTACACTGGTTTAATTTCACCCCTTCTAGGGCTAAGTTTGCTTTAGCTATTGCAGGGAAAAATATCAGTGTTCAGCCAATGGAGACACAAAGGCACGTGCACGTAGAGAGATCACCGCTTCAGACCAGGACTGTTAAAAGCATTTTATGACACTGATACTGGGAGGGGGAGTTTGTGGATAGTCAAACCGGAATGGATTTTGGCACATTCTTTAAAAAGTACGGGTTTTGAGAGAGATCAAATGGTTCCAATCTGACTTTCACATCTTATCTGGAAGATGATGGCTCTTGGAGCATGTTTTGGAGCATATCATATCTGGGCATCAAAGACTTCTACAAAAAATTTTCATGAGAGCTCTTCTGTCTACAGACAGAGGTACAACCAAATGCAATGACAAGGAAGTTAAAAGCTAAGTAGATTTTGACCAAAAATAAGACACTAATTTTTAACAGTCAAAAGCAATTAACCCCCGGAAGTGCTTCTGAAGGACAGTGGGTGGTTTTCCATCACTCAACGTTTTAAAATCAAGGATAGATATTTTTTATCTAGACAGATGCAGTTCAGACAGGGAAGTCTTATGGCCAGCATTACACAGCAGGTCAGAGCAGACTCTGATGAGGATGCTGGCTGCCTCCACAACCTACCCAGCCGTTTACCTACTGACTCCCCAGTGCTGTTCTTGCAGTACATAGCCTTATTGTTCACAGTCAGTCTGTTTCCCCGCGGATGACCAGACCTGACCCTGCTTAGATTACAAAAGCTAAAGGGTTCAGAAGTGAGGAAAACAGGAAATCCAAACAGTGAAAATCTCAGCAATAACGTTTCCTAACAAAGACCTTCAGATCTCACTCTCGGCCAACAGCTGTCTTTGTGACGTCCAAAAAGGATGATGTTTAACGTGGTGAAGACTGTCTTTCGGCCATTTGTTTTTACCCTGCTTATTTTTCTATACCGTTGACATTTTCCTCCTTGTTAAAATCTTGGTCATAAATGAGGGCGCTAATCCAGACCTAAGAAAACGTACATGAACGCATGTACTCCATATGCTTCAATTACTTCGGCTCATAGGATGGAATTCTCCCTACAGAAAACCAAACCAATACCTGTGCACCCCTTAAATTCCCCTTTGGGCCACAAAATGGGATTGAATGCTGCACAGCCTTTTTATTTCAAGAGAACTGAAATGAGATGACCTGTAGCTTAATTTATTGCACCACAAAGTCTGGGGCTGCAAAGTGACTCAAAACATTATCCTGTGGGGAAGAGTGAGCAAAAGCTCAAGAGTGAGGAAAGCTTAACTTTGAAGAAAAATAACATGTTCGTTTGCTTTACTGTTTCTGCATTTTAAACCCTATCCAAATTTCCTGACCTAATATCATATCTATGCAAATCACAAGTATGGCTGTGATATTCAGGTGAGCTCTGTGGGCGGCACAAAATTAGTGTAGCTCCTATGCCACCGGGTCATACATGAAGACCTTGTCCTGGGTCTTTACAGAGAGTGTTATGGGAATTTAAGGAGGTTGAAGAGACATTTTAAGGTCTGGTTGTTTTGCATTCAAATTTTAAATTTCATTCACTTTTTTTCGGTGAAATTTGCCTTTTCTCCCTGGCAGTACAGGCAGGGCAGGTTTTTGCCATTGCACTGCCATCTAGTGATGCGAGATTGCAAGGCAAAATACCTGGCAAAAGATGGCTGACCAGCAGCAAGTGCCTGAGTCAAGTTCCAAAAGGAAGGTCCAGAACTAAATTAAGCTCCATTCAACAAAAAGAATTGCAAAAGGCACACTCAGTGTTGGCCCTCAACTATTTAGGGGAAAGATAAGCATTATGGTACATAAGATAACAAACCGCTTACATTAGAAGAGGTTGCCTAGAAGCTCATCCATTATCCAGCTGTTATCCATGGCAGGGGACATTCAGGACATGCAAGTTTGCAACTACAAGTCTCAAAGTCCAGCCGCTCAGCTGATACAAGCTGCTATTACACTATCAATTTACAACTGCCAAACTTACGTTCAAGCAAAGCCTGCACGGTTTTTCACAAGAACAACACTCTTACAAGTGCATGAATGCCTTTGGCCATGTTTCTTCCTGCTCTACTGGATATTTTCCTAAGTATGACTCCCTGCTGCATTCAGCTTAGTTGTATCAGACCATCTGGGCCAAATCTATTCTCTTTGTAATAGACTCCAGTGGTTTTCACCATGGACCATTTTGATAGTCTCCATCCACAGCCATTACTATGGTCAATCAGCATCCAAAAAGGATTTGCTAAGCAAGCACATCATATTGCTTACAGAAAATCCTCTTTATCATCCTGACGCTCAAGGACTGGACAGCAAAGTTAAGGCTTAAGAGAGGAACCTGAAATGAACTGACCTTCATGAGTTAAAATCCCAGCCCTAACGTTTTACTCATCTCGAGGATATTTGTCCTCAGTGGTATGTGTGTCACAGGGCGTGAAAGTGAGAGTGTCTTGAGGTTAACAATTGTTCATACTCATAGTGGATGAATCATATGATAACACCACAGCAACATCCTGTATAATTGTCGGGAGCCTCTATTTCTGGCAGTGTGTCCCTAGTCTGTCTCATGAGCAAATGTTATTTGTGCTTTACTATATAAAACCAAAACCAAACAAAATTACACAACAGGACACTATTCTGCAGGCACTAGCCAAAATCACAAGTGCCTAATTGAGCCTTCAGTTACCCACTTCAATGATGAATTGTGTGATGAAGTTAACAGGGCTGAGATGGATATCTCTGTTCTTCATCCGATTAGTACAGGAGCAACTCTCCACATGCGTGTAACAATATTTGTGTTTCCTTAGCCACAATTGAACTCAGTGGGACTATCACATACGTAAAGATCTGGGACATCGCTTGTGAGGCAGTGGGTACTAAGGGAACAAGCATTGTATTGCAGGTCAGAAGATTTATGTTTTCCTTCTGGATGACTACAAGCAAGTCACTCCCCCCCTTTCTCCCTCCCTTTTGTCTCCTCAGACCTACTGTCTGCAGGCTTCACTGCTCTTTGAGCAACAGAGCCGCACCAAGAGGACATCCAACCCGCTTCGCCAACCTAAGCACAGACCTACCTGTGGAAGGCAATGCCAGAGCATCACAGCAAGTCACCGACTTAGAGCAAAGTCCCTGGGATGCAGTAAAAACACCAAGGATCTGTACCACCCCGAGCATAACGAGGCACCAATCCAGCTTGGATCCCCTGTGTTGGAGTTTCAAACATACATCGCTATGCCCTAACCACTGCGGCTGTGGCACCAGGGGCTACTCAGATAACGTACTCGGCCCCTTTGGGTGCATCTATGGCTGCTGCCATGCATTCCTCTGTTGGGAAATGCTTGCTGTAGGCACTCTTGTAAGGCGCACGCTTAGGGCAGAGCCCAGCTCTTGTTTGCGTTTGTAAGGTGATGGCAGGATTTGGGCCCGTGATTTGTGACTCCGGTTCCGAAGCACTAACGAAACACAACGCACTGGCAAACATAGCTAATGTCTTCTGCGTAATCACAGAAGCTTCAAGGGAACCGTGGTTGAAACACCCTGGGAAAAATCAGGCTAACAGTGCAACAACCTTTTCGTGTGGAATAAAATTAGGAAAAACCTTTAAATCCTATAAATCTATGCATTCAAAAATTTCAAAATAAATGTTTTATTTCTCATTAGAAATAACTTTTTGCTTTGACATTTACTAGATTTACTATTACATTGTCATATATTAGAGAAAAATTCACTATTGACATAGAATCTTTTTAATCCATCTGCAGTGAATACACATTATATTTCTTAAAATAGCAAATATTTTGATGAAATGGTAAATTCTGTTCAAATTTTTTTTTTCCCTGAAGGAGGAGAGGGACAGATAGAGGAAAAGCTTCCTCCAGAGAATTTCAGAGTATGGGTCAGTTTCTGAGAATAGCTAAATTTGAAATCCTTTGCAAGAATTATCTTCCATTTAGCTCTAAAAATAACATATTTCTAAAATGCCGACTGAGTTCACTAAATAATTATCATTATTATTTTTTTATTTTCATTGGAAATGCTTACTTTCACTGTTTTAACTGCTACTTGCAGTAGAAATGTACAGGATATTCACACTAGTAAGAATGAGATTTTTAAAACAATCTAGGGGATTAGCCACACATCTTTCCATTAAAACTAAAATACTCTTGACTGCTTTACATTCTCATGAGGTTAATTTTAAGAAAGTCTATTTAAAATTAACGTAGAAGTGGGCCAATATTAGAGTGTGGGTTCTGAAACCCTTTTCATTGCAGTGGAAGCAGGTGGGAATTTCTACATGCGCAGCACCCAAAAGGCACTGCTCTGGATTCTGAAGAGACTTTAAATTATTTAATTCTGTGTCAAAAAAACCCAAACTAAAACCAAAAAACACAAAAGCCCTCAAAACCCAAGCAAACTAAAATCAAACAAACACGCAAAGGAGAACATCAGCAACAGAGAGCAGAAACACTTTGTGAGGTCACGTTTACTATTCTGGCTTCAAATCTTTGGATCGTTTGCTCACATTTTGCTGCTTTCAAATCCCAAACTTTAATCCGAACCTGGGTCTAACACAAACCCAAATTCAGACACCACCTCCCTAGGCCAAGGGTTTCAATAAACCCCTTGCTGCAAGACCAGCCGGCCTGAGCATTCCTTGCTACAAAGTAAGGAAAAAAAAAAAATCCCGTCAAATTCAAAAAATATCTTTCACTGCTGCCTCCTCATTTCCTGGCTGCAGCCGAGACCGGAAATAGCAACATTTCCTGAGCAAGGCTGTTCTCCAGGGAACGTCAGCCCGACTGCAGCCAGCAACGACTGGATGAAGGCATCTCAGTGGATTTTAAATCTGACCTGGAATAGCAGCACGGCAGCATTCATACTTAGCAAGGGACACCTAGGAAGATAAGGCGACAGGGGAAGGAAGGAAAGTGGGAGGAGGCATAAGGAACAAAACAAGATGGGAAAATAGAAATATGTCTAAGGGCAGGGGAAAAAAAAAAAGAAACTAAAAAGAGAGAGAAAGAACGACAGAGGAGAGTGTGAGTGTTATCAACAGCCAGAGTATGTGTTCAGTGAAGTCAGATGTATCTCCATAGCTCCCCACACTTTAAAGGAGAGTCTCCTTAGTCTGTGGTTCTGTATACAGGGGATCTATTTGGTCGTGATTACTTTGAAGGGGGTATTTTCCTGCAAAGCACAGTCACATTCAACAAGAAAAGCAATTTATTAAGACAATATGAAGGCTTGGTTTTAGCAGAGTGGGAAGAGATTTAAAAGCCCAGAGGGAGGGGGGAAAGATGGATGAACACAGGTTATTTCTGAGAAACTCTGCAAATAGGTGGAGCAATTCACAATCCAATAAATCCCACAGAGAAAGCCTTATCTTTCCTTCCCACATTGGAAATCCATTCCTCCTTGGCTCTTCGTGGCCAGGCAAGTCTCTAATTATCCAGAGAGGTGTAAAGTCCAAAAGAGTCCTTATACCTTTCAGGTAAGTCATCTCAGATTGCTCTTGTCAACAGAAAAACTAAACAGTATTCCAGGTTTTTACCACGTTATCTTTGCAATGTCTATGGGAAAAGAGTGCTCATGGTTACAGAGGCTGAGAGACAGCTTGAGCCATACTCATCTTTTAGCTGTAACCATCTAAAAGTTGGGTTTCAATTCTCATCTAATTGTTTAGGTGCTTTATATCACAAATACAGAGATACAGGCACTTGGGGGGTAAATCAACCAACCCTAAAGCAGAGGGAAATGATAGACACTACCAGTTATTCCCCTGAGTAGTAGCTTGGTCTAGACAGCTGGATTTTAGATGACTGAACTTAGTCAAGAGAAATCTCACTCAGAGGCAGTTTAAGGAAATATATATATATATATATATATATACGGACCCAACTGCCACTATAATTAAATAATAATCTCAAAAAATGGACATCAGTGACCTAAGGTCACACAATGAGTTTGCAGCTGTGAATCACAAATTCCTGAGAGCCAGTCTACTAAGAAGCAGGCTTGGACTTGACCTCTGCATCATCCTACAAAAAGGATGTCAGTTGATAAAACTGTGCCATGTTTAACTGTTGAAAATATCACCTCAACCTGACCAATATATAACCCAACCAACCTGCTGAGCCTTCACAATTTTTACCCACAAAACATCTTTGCTTTGGTAATTATCAATCACCCTTATGCAGAAAGGTTCCTCCAATTTTTTTAACTACTCAATCCTTTGAGAGACAGATGAATTTTAATGATTTAGATTATTAACCTAAAGGTTGATCCAGACTGGGAGGAACAGAATAATTTGTTTAATCATTATTATTATTTATAATTATTTAACATAGGGGAGAAAAATATCACCTTAAATGTCATCATGATGCTTTTTAATTGCCTCAGATGAAATTCAGAATAATCATTACTCTGTAAATGTATACAGATCTAATTTTAAATACCCTAAGATGCTGGATATTTATCTGGAAAATGCAAAGAATGCATATTCATTACTGTATAGGGAGTTACAAAGACAGAAAAGAATTGATCAACCATTTATTGATAATTAATTCTTTTCCCAATTCGCAACTGGGCTGTAATTTGACATGAGGCAGAAAAATAAGTTGAGCCAGGTAATTTTTCTTATTCATTCATTCCAGGACTTTAGTATCTGTCCTTTATGAGGAGATATGTTTTATGGATGTGTAAGAACATACTTTTGTGTGGCTATAATTTGTAATACATACATTGTGGAGTTATCTGCATTTAGAATGGTCACACTGAGGGATGCCTGAGGAATATTGGTACCCAGGGCCATGTGGGGAGTATCAATACACAGGAAATATAGGAGACTCAATAGTTTCAAAGGATTTTTTGTTGTTGATGTTTTAGGTTTGGGGGCGGGG
>NW_009623674.1:62810-72713 GCF_000690535.1 Cariama cristata
GTGTTCATGTAGCTACTTCAGGGAGATGTACATGCATGGAAAAAAGCAGGTTTTGGGATGAACGACAACACTGAGTAGGGCCAGCATCTCAAGGGAACAAATAGCATAAAAATAGGGTATGGGATATAGGACTACATGGGGAGGATCCAGACCTATGCTTGTACAAACACACCCAGTATGAGTTACTATCAAATTTAAGCGAAATGGAAACCTTTGCGGGTTATTTTTCCCCATGTTGGAAAGACAGTCTGCTGTAAAAAAGCCTCAGAAAACACACACAAAGAATTAAGCAATCATATTTTCATGTTTCAAGCTAATGGCAAGCTTAGAGCATAAAGATAGTCATGCCAGTAATTCTGACTCCAGCACTGAGCTTATGTTTTGGGAGAGAATACAGTTTACATTGCATCAGGTCTGGATGCAGGACCATGAAACTGAACTAATTCGGAAATGCTGTAACCAGCTGAGTTAGCAATACAAAGAATAGTTTGCATGCAGTTAGAAAAGAATAGCCATTATTAAATGGGGACGATGATGATGTTCCAGTATTAAGGAGCATTAGGCAGGGAGAAGATCTTGATCTTCTGGTTCAGAGAAACATCTTGATACCCTCGTCAAAATTCTCAGTTAAAGACAAACTCCAGCACCTTAGTAGACACAGTCAGTGTCCAATTCCTTTAAGCCACCCATAAAGCCACCCATAAAATCTGGCTCCAGTGTGAGGCTGAACAGCCCTCGAGACCAGGGGTCCCAGACTACAGCAGCACAGACAAGGAAGAGCTCAAACCATCAAGCAGGGTCCATCACCTACTGCTTCAACAACAGCCTTGCCACCAGGCTCCACGTGCAGAAACATCACTGGTATATCCCAGCCCACCCTACTCATTCCTGTAGGTAGCGAGAGCCTGGGACCAGTTTGTAACCTCAGTTCTCCCACAGCGAGACACTCTCCAATGACACACCGTGGTACCTAACACCATCATACCCACAGCCTGTAAGGATGCACTCGGTCACAACATCTCTGCACTTGAAGGAATAGCCTTCTTTCTGACAGGAAACCTTCTACAGTAAACATCAATTAAACAAATAAACAAAAACAGAAAGAAAGAGATATCAAGTTCCCCTGTAAATTAGCAGAGGATCCAATAGGCCAGTGCCAGGTGAGAGGGTAATCAACTTTACTACAGAAACGCTCCTGGTTTTGCAGGAGTTCCAGTAGGTACCCTACATTTCGCCCTGGTCCACCTTATCATGCTGCATTTTCCAAAGCCCTTTGTTTTCGAAGCTGAGTTAGATCAAGGCCTCCCCATTTCCCACCACATACATGTCTCCATGCCCCTGCTGCTGCTATCAGAGCTGGGGCACAGGCACTCCGAGTGCCTCGTCTCGGGGAAACATTTGCATTTTCATTGGCACAGGTACAGCATTCAGAATTCTTTCAGGCCAGGCCAATTAAAACAAGCTGAAAACTGCTGAGTGAAGCAGTTTCAGCAAGGATCTGCTTACATTCCCCCTCTGAAAAAAGCAGGGGGCCCACTTTCTGTAACTCTCTCCTGCTCTGCACAGCGTGGGTTTTGCTTTTTTTCCTTTTTTCTTTTTTTCTTTTCTTTTTAAGGTGGAATAACTTATGCCCTTTACACAGTGGCTCTAAGAGATGGATGGCAGAACTTGGGAATGTGGCTTCATTTTAAAACCAGAGCCCAGTCTGTTATACCAAATTGACGCATGGGAAAAAAGAAAAAAAAAAAAAAAGAAAAAAGAAAAAAAAGAAAAAGCCACCAACCCAAAAACTGGTAACTCTCCACAGATTAACACACTTTACCTCCTTCATAAACCTTGCATGGTATTTTCTTGAAAAGGAATAGAGCCACATAATTAGCAATCAGTTGAAGCCTAAGGCTTTTCTACCACCGCAGAGACTATTCAATGCCTACTGGCTCTACTAACACACTCTTATTACTCTTGGGTTTCTTTTTGGACAGCCTCTTTCAAACCTCAGATGTGTTGTAAATGCATACTGACAGGTTAAAAGATACGATTTTTATACCCCTGAGTGAAAAAAAAAAAAAAATCCACCCACAAAAAACACACACAAAACCATCCTACCAGTCCTACTTTATTTTATATTGGTAATCCCCAAGTGCTACAACAAGGCATGAGGTTCTAGGAACGATGAACCACCTCAGAGAGTCCCAGGGGAGGAAGGACCTGACCAAAGGGTCCAGTTTCTGCACACACCCCCCTATCCTAGGAGGCAGCCAAAAAACTGCTGATGGCAGCAGCCTTACCAGAGCCCAGCTCTGTTAGTCACAGCAGTCACTCTTCCAAACACCTGCATGCCAGGACCCAATGTCAAACAACAGCTACCAGAGAGAAAACACCTGCAAATGCCCTTGCATCAATCTGGGGGAAAAAAAAACAAAAACAAACAGGCTAATCCAGCAGAACAAACCACAGCACATGGATTTGCATTTGCTTTCATCTCTGAGAATGAGGCTGTATCAGTCTCAGACTCAGGCTGAATTGATGCGAAACACATATTGCATGTAAAATTTGGATCCATTTGGAGTTGATCTGGATTTCAAACCACCACAGGACTCAGAGGAATCTGAATCAAAATTTCTTTCTATCCACTTCCACTTAAAACGATCTCACCTTGACAAATAAGCACTGGGTTTATACAGCAATGTACAACATACAGGTCCCGTCAATGCCTGTATACCCAGGAGCTGCTAGAGTACAACTAGAAACTAAATCATAATGCAACACTGACACATAATCTGCTCACCTAATCATCACAGCATTACTAATATGTTAATAAGATAAGCATAGAAGAAATAAAACAGGTGTCAGCTGGAGTAAACAGCAAAAGATTTGAGACAACAGAAATACCAGATTTCTTAGATCATCCCTGAGAGGAGACAATTCTCTTCTGTTCTTTTCTATTTGCTTTCAGAGCTTGTTCTAGGAACAAACTGGCCCAAGGGACTAGGAAACTAGGACATCATGACTATTCTGGATCAAAATCCTTTTCTTTTTCAAAGGCTGCTGGGATGCCCTCTTCAGTGACCTCAAGCAGCTCAACTTGTCACCTGCTACACAGGTGACTATAAAGGCCATTTATTGATTTAATTAGGGCAGACAAAGAAAAGACATAATCAATCCCTGAAGTACATGGAACATGCAATGAGCATCCTGTGATCCCAGCTCTGCCTATTTAGAGAATGTGGAATGATTGATCTTTAAAAGTGTGAGCAGATCCCCAACTTTAATAATAATAGATAACAGCATCTGACATTCACATGGCAACTTTTATGTTTGAGTGTCCTAAAGTACTTGAAAAGACACACAGCTATACACCTCTCCTTCCTGTCCTACTTTACAGCTCCACCTCCACAATGGCCTCTCTTCTCAAGCAACCTGCAGGTTGAAACAATCCCCATCCCTTTTATCCAAAAGCAGTAATGTTTTTTATCTTCTAGAAATATTTCTTACTTTCTTTCCCTCACCAAGGAACCTCATTTAGTCTCCATTTTGATTCATGTCCCCATAGAAAAAGCAAACAATAACAAGCAAACATGTATTAAAATATCCTCCATGTAGAGAACTCTTCTCAAGGCATACGCAAGGACTGGACTGAACGGGTGATCTTCAGTGGAAATCCAGGTACCACAGAAAAGAATATAAAGAAAATCTTTGCAACTGAGCTATCTTGGTGGGTCAAGGTTACCACCCACTTGGGACACTTGGCTTTCTAAGTCACATTTGCTAAGGTCATCACCCACGTTGGGATTCCCCCAGACATGCCCTACTAGGCATCCTTTCTTCCAGGTCCACAGGGGAACAGGAAAAAAAAAAAAAGGGGGGGGGGGGGCAGCGGGGAACAGTGAACACTCACTTGGTCATGTCCTGAGCAATTCCCAAGATGCGAGTGAGCCTAGGCTTCCTGCTGTCCCCTCAAATACGTTATTTTCCACTCCCACCTTTCTTCCTCCTACTTATCTCCCTCCCCCCTTGCCTTCTGAAGCTGACTGAGTCAACTAGTGCAGATTAGATGCCAAGCAATGCAGTCTCTGTACAAAGATTCAACTCCCACAGACAGACTAGGGAGATAAAAGCAGTCTAGTCAAACACTGTCCAGAGACAGCTCAGGGAAACCTGGGCTCCCAGTGGCTCTGACCGGGTGATGTCTTGAACCGATGACACTCCAGGAACTGAACTGCAAGTACTAGAGGCATACACGCTTCTTTCTGGTGCCTATGCTTAAATACAAATGAAATAGGTGAAATGTTCCAAAAAATCCACTCTCTGGAGACAAGATCGACCAATGGAAAACCTTATTCGGGCATCAAAGACCTCCTGCTCAGAGGTGCAATGAAAGGGCCCTGCTCTTTACGTCACTTTACTGGGACCACGTGCTCAGGCAGGTGATGACAAACACCATGCTAGGTACAGGAACACTCTTATTCCTTTGCTATTGATATTGTCATAGGCAAACACACCTTTATCCAGTGATAGATCAAAAAAAAACATTTCCCCTGCCACTGAAGTTAAGAATTTCTACAATGCAAAATGAAGCCAATTTAATAAGGAATATGAACATCACACAAAACTGCGGTTAGTGTTACTGTAGCTATCTGAACCCAGAGAGAGAATCTGTGCAAGTTTGGAAGGTAATGTCCCAGGGGAAACGTGGACAGTGCCTACCTCTGCAAAAGCTGCTGTAACAACACACGCTGTGAGTAGGCAGACTTGCCAATCTGCAGTCGTGCCATTCAGTCTACCCTTGTAATACCCTCCTGTCGTTTTAAACAGTATTGTTTTTCCTTGAATGATACATAGAACATCATGGCATTTGTCAGGGTAAACAGTTCAGCGGCAAAGTGCCTGTCCCATCTCTGGACCTCCAAATGACCCTGAATGCAAAGGTACAGAAAAGCTTTCCACATTCATTTGGCCCATCTCTGGTTACACGATAAGAAACTAAGTTGACACAGCAATATAAATATTATTACTGACAATGTTAAGATAGACAGTGGGTACAGGTCAGGTCATAGTATCCAGGGGATACTCTATAACAGTAGCTGTCATATTTATCTCTGGCTTCTTCAGAGCCAGTTTTAGTAGCTGGAGACAGAGCACACAAAAGGACTATTCAGTGCAATCCATGATCTGAAATAAAACAGATGCGTTGTGGAAGTTTGCAAACTCCCCAGCACAGAAGGTTGGCAGATCTCTGCTCCGTAACTAGGGCCCATCTTCTTGGCAGCATCAGGAGCTCTTCCGCAGCCCTGGTGCCAGTGGTACTGCTCACGCTGTTTAGATGAAGGACAGTCTGGAGGACAAAGCACTTAGCTTGGCAGTTAACAGGGATGCAGAACTAAACCAAAGCTCAGAGCCCACCCAAGCTTTTAAACATTTTCACCAATTTTGGCTGGTAAGGTTTCTTTTGCCTTTTCCACTGCTCCAGCAAATTACTGAGCAGAATGGGAAAGCACATTGCAGCAAACCCTATCATCTGACTTGCTGGTAGTTTTACTGTACATAAAAAACCCGAGACGTCAAGGTGCAAAGAATGTATGTAGAGGTCAGGTTTCAGAGTCTGCAGCGTGCCATGAAGCAATTTTGAAGATTTAGTAAAAGAGGATGCAGTAAACTGGGTATAAGACCAAGGACTGAATTGAATAAGATCAGTTTTCTATCTGGAAAGCACAAGGGAAGATTCAAATGCTTTGACTGGGGGAAAAAAAAAAAAAACAACAAAAAAAAAACACCACACCAAACCATAACATTCCAGTTTGAAATGAGTTTCGTACCCATTTTAAGACCAATCTAAAATGCTTTTGTTCATAGCTGGTATTTCAGGAATGAGTACAACCAAAAGGCACCTGGTCTGGTTTTATGGACCGAAATGCTTTTGGAAAGGAATCAGATATGATTTGGACAAAAACAATGGAGGCCCAGACACAGAGGCTGCCCTGGGAGAGTATACCAGCTGTCTGCTCAGTTTCAAACCTCTAATCATATTCTTGGAGAGAAAGCAAGGGGACCTGTTAGGGGTTGCTGAATTCTGTGCTCGGGGCCAGGTCCAGACGGTGGAGCCAGCGACCATGAGTCCACCCCACACAAGGCAGCTCCATCGCCTCAGACTCAAAATCCTGGCACCAGGACAACAGCAAATGAGACCGAGTCTCTGAACAGACACCAAGGGCTGGGAACAAGGCAGAGGGATTAAAAACAGCAGCACGAGCAAAGATGAAATACTGGAACTCAGGAGAACAGCGGGAGGAAGCTTGGCAGTGCCCAGATAGGCAAAGCACCTGCTGGCACGGAACGGAGAGGACTGCATTTAGCAGGCAATAGGTCCCACCGTCAGGCAGCATAAATCAGCCCTGCTTCTTGCTGGCAGCCTGGCTGTGCTCAGGCACAACAGCTTCACGGCCCTGCTCCAGCACTGATGGCTCGATCCCACAAACAGAGGCAGTGCACTGCCTGCATTAATGCGATGTGGAGGATGGATAGCAGATGAATCCAGGCTAGTGGTAATGATAGCACTGCTTCAAAGCAAAATAAATCCTTGGAAAGAAACATATAAAACTACTACCGCGCCCTCCTTCAACTCTCTAAATCCTCATCCATGCTTGCGAACTACCCAGCAGCCTTCAACAGCTGGCAGGCTGCAATGCCTCTTCTCTACAAATCATTTCTGAGAACCTGGTATTTTCCTTTTCAATTTATTTGGGCCATGCGTTGTCTCACTGTGATGAGTAGACACCACATCTTGGCTTGCATTCATCCCAACAAGGTGCAGGCATTTAATTGAGACCCCTTGTTAAGGGCATAGTCTTCTTGGGCTCCACATCAGATCAGCAGCATCTCCAAAGATGATTCAGTCCATCCCATTGACCCCAAGAGCTTTATGCAACTAACTTAGGCACTGGTGTTAAACACCAAAAAGTAGGTGGGGTGAATTAACCCAGGTTTGTGCACGTGTCGTTCTGATCTCTATATAGGGCCTCTTGTTGCTGCCACTAAATATCTCTCACTAATATGTTTTGTCAGCTCATCATAATCTTAAAAGAAACCTTTCAGTGCTGGGAGCCATCCTGGTTTCTAATTAGGCTCAGTCAGATTTTGTGGCCTCATATGCCTATTTAGTAGAGTTAACCTGGCTCACTCTGTTGCTAGCTTCAAACATATGCACTTGAGATCCGTTTTTCCACTCAGAGAAAGATAACGTCTACAGTTCCCTCCCCTCAGATAAGCTTAAGAAGAAAAGAAAATGAAGTAATGTCCCTGCCACCCAATATACGTGTGGTTCTGTATCCCACCTTCACAACAGCTCCCAAACCAGGACACCCCATACAGACATCTGGCATCTTTCTCTGCAGCATGTTTAAAAGCTCTCACCACCATCAGCAGGAGAGATGGACACTTTCAGAGCAATATTCAATCTGCCTGAAGTCTGAGTTGCCTTCTGCACCCATTTATTTCTCTCCACTCACCCAAAGGTACACTGGGAAGCACAGGACTGGGACCTAGGTGGCCCAGCCACAAGCTTAATGTTAGAGAGAACCAGCCTTCGACTAAGGAGTTTGTACATACAGTACAAAAGAACGAGAATTGCTCTAGTGCATTTGCACTGTAAAACGCTATGCACCTAAAAAGTCTTCAAAGTAAGCCACAAATACGAAGCATGAAGGATTTACACTGGCACCTGGTCTTCTCAGCAGCTGAATAGGCATAAACCATGCTGAAGTTAACTAAAGGAATGATCAAAGCACCAGGAAGCCATCATAAAACTGAGTTCTGGTTATGGGAACTGTAAGGAACTTAAACTTCTAACCAGTAGAATCAAATCCTGACTGCCAGATTAGGGAATAACTTCTCCAGAAGCCACCCAAGACAGGTTTGTACCAGCTGCAGCTCTGGCCCTATCTGAAACTCGTTCAAAAAAAGCAAATAGCACTCAATTTCTTAGGAACTCCCCCAGATCTTAGCTGCACATTACTGGCATCCAAAGACAGAAATCAAAACACAGGATACTTCAAGGGGTATATCGGAGAGCAAAAGAATGAATAGATTTCTAAGCCATCACAAAAGATTTTGATAAGCTGCTGTTCATTACCACTATTGTCATTTGTATTTTCAGAGATGCCATAGTATCCTCAGCACTTTGCAACAGTAGGTCAGAATTCACAGACTTTTCCAAGCAAACTACCAAGTTAGGTTTATGCAAAAACCCAAAGGCCATGCAAAAAAGTAGAAAATTTAAAGCTGACTCAGTCTGCCTCATTATAAAGTACTTTCTGAAACTTACTTTCATCAACCCTTTGCTTACTATAAAACATTTGATCTAATACCATTTCTAAAACCATTTAAGCCTTACAACTGTCTAATTCCTTTTTGATACAAGTCAATTTCAATTGTGGCATTTTTATCACCTTTAAATCCATCGGCAGCATCTGACTGAGTTATCACGGATGCTACTCACAGAACGTAATTAACATCCACCTGTTATGACTTTTTTTTCCCCTCCTAAGTATCCAAAACCATATCTTAGATAAACAAACAAAACAAAACACTTGGCCTAAACTAAATCCTGGCTCCAAACAAATCTGGATAAGAAATTTGTGGTTGGGATCTGTCATATTAAATCCAGTGAAGTAAATTTACCTCAGATGTGTCCATTACTATGGCATCTGGACCCTAAACCATTTGGTGGGTTTGGTAATGTCTTTTGGTATCTCTGAGGATGCGGCCCAGGGGTATGTCTGCACTCTGGGGTCAGGGACACTCCAGTTGTGTCTGAGAGCGCTAATCCAGACCAAGAAACACTGAGCAGTGCAGAGGAAGATGCACTCAGGTTGGTTTTACATGAGCAGTCTAGCTGTCGGGATCAGAGCATCCCTGTGATCCTGTGCCATGGCTGCCTGTAGTCAAGACTAGCTTTGGGACCTCTTTCTCCCCATAGACATGCCCTTATGCCTGGACATATCTCACCTTTAGGGACCTGCCTGAGGTAGCTCAGGTGAGGGATATCCCCAAGGCACTCATGCAATCAACAGCGAGAGGTACCTTTGGAGACCTCGATCTCTCACCATTAGCTACAATGCCTTAGGGCAATTCAAGGCAAATGTCTAAGCCAGCCAGTGCCTCAGATACAGCTCTTCCTTTGTGCTCCGTTATCCTGACTGCTGTTTGGCTCACATCCAAAAATGCAGCGCCTTGGGAAGCCTGCATCACAACGCAGTCTTTCCAAACAGCGTTATCTGCAAAGCTGTAAGGACACACGTACATCCTCCGGTCTCAAACAGCACATCTTTCCTTCCCATTGACTTTCCATCACTGTTCTGACTTTCAGGAAACACAAGGGATTTGCTGTGGCATGTGGGACTTGAGGGCAAGACACATTGCTAAAATCCAACAGGGTGAGAGGCTGCGGAGCTCTGAATGGGCTGCCTTGTCTTTGCCGTTTCCACTGAGCTCAAATTTTGCCTAAAAGGGATTAATTAACACTGGACAACCCCACAGCAATTCCTCATCAAGCTCTGGAACACAGGAGCCCGTCACTATGGTGATACAACATTGAAGGGCTGGGTCCAAAACGTTATTCTGGCAGGAAGATGCACGCACCAGGCCAGAATCTGAGATCCCGGGTGAGCTGGTTGTAACTCCGGTGGAGATAGTCCAGGCTTACCCTGGTGTCACTGAGATCAGCCCTGGCCTGCAGCCTTTGAGGAGAGCTCCATCCTGTCGTGCAGATGGTTCGCCTTCTAATTTGGAGGGGCTGAATGACTTTTCAAACCTTTGATTTCTGACTGATGTATTCACTTCAGGAGACACAAAAGTACAAAATCTCAGCATGGAGTGACTCCCATGCTTTCTTTTTCTTTTCTTTCT
>NW_009623674.1:72737-92303 GCF_000690535.1 Cariama cristata
TTTCCCTGGACAGTTTTATAATTTTGGCGTGCAGCCAGAATGTCTGTCCTTATTAGCCTAGGCTGGCTGTGAAACACCTGCAGCCCACTATAGAAGGAGAATGAAAAAAAAAAAATCAGTTGTCATAGGTAAAGTAATGACCACTTATTTCTTTGTTTTAACATACTAAAAGGACAGTCGAAAGGAGAAGCAAAAAACAACAGAGCTTTACCATCACACCTGCCATTGACTGGACTCAACTGCAGACACTAGGTCATATTTTTATCCAATAAGTGATTCCAATAAATTGCAGTCACTTCACACCAGCGAGGCTTCTAGTTTATTAAATATGACATGTACTTGCTGCATTTGAATAGTGTGTCTTTATTATGAACTAACTAGGCACTAGGAAGAAACTTCCCTCTGGGCAGGTTATAACTAGATTGCCTACTGGCATATCCCTCTAATATCCCAGCTGGTACTGGCTGCAAATGCTGCCAGATCCAGCAGAGCCTCCATAATGGCAAGGCAAAAGGGCTACAGGATGGGACAGACACTCCAAGTCCCACAGGCCACTGCCTCAACCAGAAGAAGGGCTGCACACCCAAGAGACTGACCAGGGTATAGGCAGTGATGCAGGAGTGGTACTCAGGGTATCACTGGAGCTCTTGGCTCTGGAGCTGTGCAAAACCTTTTATAATAAACACAGAAATTTCCATGTTCTAGGTACACAGTGACACTGGTGAGACAGTGAGAAGCAATATTTCCTCACCCAACTCCCCACCTACAGAATTCCATCTCACCTCAAAGACCAGCTAATTGTACTTCTGCAGGACTATCCGTCTGGAGGTGAGCCCTACTTATGATTACAAAATCCTACTTCAAAAGATGTATTTGTACACAAGGATGGCTATTACTCAGAAGACGTGCTTGGTGCCTGCTAAGATGTTGACAGTAAAGAGATCAAAATGTCCTTCAGATGCCCTACTGTTTAATAGTGCCACAATCAAAACATACCCATGCTGAAGGAAAGGCCACAATCAGACCTCCTGGTGTAGTTGTCTCACTGAAGGTGCATATATGTTGTAGAGGATGCCAGAGAGAGAGAGAGGATCTGGGAGGACAGCTAGAGGTCTAAACAATTTATCATGCTCGTGAACTATGATGGCAAAGTAGGTATCTTAAATGCAGCTCCAAGAGTCTTCCTACTGAAAGCAGACTCACTCTCAAAGGACTAGATGGTATTTCGATCCCAACAGCCCATTCAGTGAAAATGCCACGGTCGGGATGTCAAGAAACGTAGAGATCCTTCCAAAACTTTTCTGTGCTCTAATCAAACTTATTTGTCTACCTGCAAGGCAGTTGAGACATTTACCCCAGCAGCTGACATTTTTAGTTCTGCATCAAGAGGAGTGCAGCCATTTAAAAAAAAAAAAAAAAAAAAAAGGAAAAGAAAAACTTGTGACCACAAGGGACTCTGCCAAATATTCCCACTGCCTTCCTGGAGCATGGAAACGCAAGTCTGCTGTTGCACACAGGTCTGACTATTTGCATTTTTAATAATTCAAGAGTTTAATTAGTACCATGGCCTTAATCAGAGGCTGAAAATATAGCTGAAGTCATCAGAGCTTAATTAGTTTTAAAAAAAAAAATTCTGCAGTCTGAAAATGTCTCTACTAACATGAAGGTCTGTCCTTAGCTTCACACTTTGGGGTTCAGATGAGCTTTTACCTGTTGCTTCTGATTTCCTGTACCAGCACATCCCAGAATAACTCAAAATCCCCAGAAAATAGCAAGTCAAATCAGTGGGCTTCCCTGTTTATCCCTGTAAACTGTTCTACAGTTTTCTTGAACTGGACTCAGAAAAAAACTGACTGGATTGAAGAGAATATCTTAAATTAATGCGGGTATATCCCACAAGCTGCATGTGAATTTCCCCTCTACAGGAAATACAACATTTTTAGAACATCAACAAGTATCATTGGATCGTCAGTCAAGTCAGCAGCAACACAGTCCTGAGGGAAATAACTAGGTATAGCCAGAAAAATCACCATTTAGCAGTGGGACTGCAGAAGCTGTCCCAGGTGGGAGCTAACACTGGTCCCTTGCAGCCCAAGTCGGGTGGGGAAGCACAGGAGGTTTGGTGCTGCTTCCCTTCTCAAGTGCAAGGGGATGGATGTGGTCTCAAGGGGAACTATCACCGATTTGGGCTGAGGGAATCTGAAGCCCTGGCAACAGCCATCCATTTACTCACTGGACAGATTGATAGGATTGTACAGGACATCCTGGATGAATTTTTCAAACAATATGCGATTTAATGGTGGGATTCATCACCACCCAATGCTGTGGAGGCCAAATATATAAACAGGTTCAAAAATGGACTAGCAAAATTCATGGAACATAGGTCAATCACAGACAATTAAATATGGTAATCCGGATGCAACTTCCAGTTCAGGAAGGCAGTCGGTCTAATGCCCTTCCACCTCTGATTTACTTCTAAAGAGGAAGCCAGAAAAAATCTCCCTATGCCAAAACTGTCCCTTGGCTCCAAGCATTAGCTAGAATCACAATAAATTCTTTTTTTTTGGCAGAGGGAGGGGGATACATTTTCTTTCAGTAATGATATTACAGCATGTTATTTAGTTCCCTCTGCAGCTCCTGAACCTCTGTGTAACCTCCCATCTCCCTGTCCCCTTAGGAATATCACAAATAAATTAGTGAAACCTATTGGAAGGTGATAGCAATCGCAGATACCACTAAATTCCATTTAGCAAGGAATTAGGAATCCAATCACTTATGTACGTAGGAAAGGTCTGACTGGATCTTACTGAAAAAACAGTCTGTCTTTGAGAGTACTGGACCAGAGGAAGATGCTGGAAACTCAAGATGGAAAAATATAAGTTGGTTTGTTCACAAGGAAAGTTTCTTGTAACCCCAGGACAGTTACTGTTTGGTTCATTCTCTGACACATGCCTGTGCAGAGGCTAGCCTTACATATATAAAATACATACACACAGTACATTTCATACTGCAGTGTTATGCATCCCCATCCCCTTTGAATCCTGCTAAACTCTCGCCAACTCTTGACCCAAAGAGCTGCTTATGGCACAGGTTGTCTGCTCTCCGCTCCCTTGCCTTCTTACCTGCTGCAAGCATTTCTAGCCATTGTCTGGTTTTGAAGGTGTTTAGGGGGTTTGCTGGAGAGCAGAGGACACGATGACAAATGAGCTAACACACAGCAATGGAATGTAAGTGAGTCTCAGCTATTTTTAATTAAGAAGCGATGACAGCTGACTAAATTCCCTGACACTGCAGTTAAAGGCTCCCTGACCCAGACATTATTGGACACACTCCTAAGACCAATATATATTGGTCCCGACGGTGCTTCTATTATTGTCCCCGCCGTCTCGACAGATGCAGGACTAACAAAATCTATGTCTATTATCAGCATGCAAATAGTGAGATAAACGTGTGAATGCTTATGAGCAGGAGGAGGCAGCAGGTGAGAGAAAGACAACGAAGGTCATTTTGAAGGGAATGCTGAAAGTGCCAATGTTTGGTTCTAATAAATGTTCAAAAGGTTTGGACAAATTCAACTGCCATTTTCATTTTCGGTTGGTTAAACCAATGATAGATTGACTATGAGAGAGGCAGAAAGAACATTTCCTGCTGTAAGGGAGATAAAAGATAAGAGGCAAACCAGTATGGTGCCTTGGACCAGCTTTTCTCAGCCCACAGATCACAGGAAGGGCTGAACTGAGAAAGCTTTTCTTCTAATTCCCAGACCAGAGAGCCCAGCAATCTGACAAAGTGATCTGGATTTTGAAGAACAGGGATTCACCTGGCTTCACATAAGGACTCTTTAGCAGAGATGAGAATACAGTCAAGGTGTCTAGCTCCCACTGTCACAACAGACTGGCAAGAAACTGTTTCAACAACAGACTGTCTTGGAAAGATGTCAAGAGAAAGATACCAACCGCAAAAAGACAATACAAAACTCTCTCTTGTTCTCAGGGTTTGCACAGCAACAAATCCAGCAGCAGATCCCTTTACCTTGAGCTCTCTAGTTGGTTTTTAGTAGGACAGACAAAGAAAAGACTCCCTTCTAACCTTTCCAAAGGATCATGGAGAAAAGGAGTAAACCGGCACACACGGCAAAGCCACACAAATCACGTACAAACTTGGCGTGAGCGAGACAAATACATTAAGGAACATCATCAGGAACTTTCCAGCATGGTTGCACAGCGGGAGGGACCTGCTGTTGCTAAGACGGTTCCCCCACCCTTGCTCTCTCCCAGCCCAATCCACGGGCTTTCTCCTCTCATTGGCTCACCAGCTGCATCGAATGATCATGACAGGTTCTCCTCCTCCTCGCCCTATTGGCTTCTGCCTATGGCCTATTATCAGGGGAGAGCAAATCAGACACGTAATCAATAGTTTGCGAGAAGGAACAGGGCTGAGCGATGCTACATTTGCATTAAATCTCTTGCCGCCTATGTCTCTGCATTCAGATAAGCACGGATTAGCCGTATTGGCCATGCTGGCGGAGGTGAGCGTAGATGGCAGACTGATAGCAAAGCAGCGCTGCAATGAGATGTCAGCCAAAGGCAGCCGCTGCATGCTCTAGTCCTGAACTTCAGACCAGACTCTACCTGATGAAAAGCTCTGATCCTGACCTTGCAGGCAAACCAGTACGATTCAAGGACCATCAGCATCCTGCCTAAGCATGGATCTAGATGCACAGAGCAAACTTCCTTTCTGGTAGCCTGTCTGAACGAGTGTCCCCAGCTTGGGTACACATTAGGGCTGCCGGCTCTGAAAATAAGGAAAAGGTGTATAGCAGGGGAGAAATCTTCTTTCCTGTAGTACCATAAGTGATGCCCTCTCCAGAAAGCTTTTAGAAAGTTGCTTGGTCTGAAGGCGTCTGGAGGCCTTCTAGGGCAGGCAGAGAGCACAGAAACACTCCACAAGGCCAGAGAAAGTTTCCCTGGCTTGAATCAGGATGGCCGATGAGAGTCAGCTACCACAACAGTGCTGCTTGGTCACAGTGGTTCTTTGGTCTTGTGCATCCCTGTCAGCTTGGCCCTCCCCACCCCACCAAAACCCCATTATTGGGCAGCAAAACAGCAGCAGCAGTGGGACAGCTCCCTGGTCCTACCACAGACCAGCTCAAGGCCTGGAACCAGACGCAGAGAAGAGGCAGACGAGTTGGAACACGTTTCCAACTACAAGCAAAATGAGCTTGAATTGACAGCATGCATCAATGACACACCAACGCAAAACAACTAGATGCTGCCAATGGCTTTAAAACAAACTGCAAAATAAAACTTACTTATCGGTGATGGGGACCTCAGACACCAGGGCATCAAGCACACGACCAAGTTAAGTGTGAGCAACTTACTGACCTGGCCTCAGGCCTTAAAGCTTTGCAGTTTAACTTGCCCAAGTAAACCAGCTGATGAAATATCCCCAGGCACATTGGGACACTGGTGAAATAGCAACCCTTTGGCTATTTTCTTTCACCACGCAGGTGAGTCAGCATCCGGACTACGGAAGAAAAACTGGTGTTTCCTTTTCTGTTCAGGACTGCAAGTGACTGGCAGCAGAAGGAGCTCAGTCCGGTTTCTAGCCTGTTCCTAATAGGCATGTATACAGACTACAAGAGGTCAGTGAACCCAGCAAAGCCATCCACTGCGGTTGGATGCACATACATTGGATGTACGCTGTCCTCTAAATACTAGATCTTCCTAGCCTGGACAGTCCGCTTGCTCTCTGTCCTTTATGTTATACAGAGGTTCAGTTATGAAGAGTTATAAGTCAAACTCTTGTAAAATAAAACAATTATGAGACAAGACACAGGAAAATTTTCTATGGAAATTTCCACATCCAATCTATTTGTTTATTTCAGGGGTGGGGGTGGTTGGACACAAAACACTGGGTAAGTTAAAAAAAAAATTCTAAGTGTCTGACCTGAATAAATCCATTCTTATGAAATTCACGGGAATGGTTTCTTCAATATAAGATGGAACTCCAAGTTAAAAGGAGTAAAGAGAAGAAAAGAGTGCACATAAAAATCAGGTTCAAACCCCTGCTTGGCCTCACTCAGTAAGGACTTTGAATTAGGTCCACAGTTCAAATATTTTGGGATGTTTCTCCAGTTTGTATGATCTAAGATTCATCCTGAGGCAGAACAGAAAGAATGTTCTGAGCGCTCAAAAATGTTCATGACTTTGGACAAACACATTATACCCAGCTTTAAACCAAATCTGTTCTCTTTTTGATCTTATGTAATAGTCTAGATGTCTGTGTTTTGATTCCTCCCAATTGTGCACTCAAACTGGTACAGAGCTCCGTGAAAGAAAATTAATGGACTGGAAGGAAACCCACACTTTTTTTTATATCTCTAAACCATGTGCCTCCTTTCCAGTTACCTTTACAGAGGAGAAAAGCATGAAATTTAGCAACAACCAAGATGATAAAAATGAACTCAAATAAGAACTCCTATCATGAGTTAAGCCTGCTTCAGCCACTCAAGAAGATAGAGCCTATAAACAAAGCCTTTTTGATCAATAAAAGCCTTTTAAATAACATGAAAGCTCCTTCAGACTAATTCAAGAAACAACCTACAATGGAAAAGATTCAGTCCCTGACAGCTCGGGATCAAACTTGTTTTCTCCTTCCTGTTAGTGCCTACACAACAACATTTATCTGGACCTATTAGATTTGCCACAGATGGAAAAATAATTGGATTCTTACCATGAACACGTAGGAAATATCCAACAGAAAGGCAGAGCTGTTACGTTATAACCTGTTCTGCTATGACTATCACAGTGGTCAGTTCACTTTGGACTGCTCACTCCACCACCCAGGGAGGAAGGTGCGCTCCCTTACCTGGCAATATGTTTGGTCGTGAATCACCACGTTGTACCTGTCCTCAGCAAGAAAGGCAAAAGAGGGTAGGTGTGCACTTCTTCACCTCCAACACTTAGCAGGCACAACCTGGGGTAGCAGGAATAAGAAATGAATAAATATAACAATATATAAAAATAAGAAATATATAAATAAAAGGTTTTCTGACAGGAAACCCCAAGCCCAAGTGGAGGAAAAATTGCGTCCATAGCTCTATTTCCCCACCCTGACTCTGCTTATCATGATGTATCCTGCTTCTGGTCCAAGGCTTGGACCTCAGGGCTTCCAGGCTGCCATTCACCACCTGTCTGGCATAGCTGATGGAGAATGAGGAGCCAAGAAACCTGAGAGCCATTTCTGAGCCAACAGCCTGCGTTCCCAGATTCAGTTTTGGTTTCAGATTTCCAGTTTGAAAGATTTTCATAATTCCCAACGTATTTCTTTTCAGATTTGTCTTGCCTTAAAAATTATTGAAATGTCAGTTGTCTTGTCATTTTTGTTATAGAGAGGAAACTACTTTCCACATGCATTTCAGAACTTTTTGCAAGAAAAAAAATCCAAGGATACAGCCGTCCTTACTTAGCACATTGTAAAACTGTCCATGAAGGGATTTGATTTCTGCCTATCTGCTTCTGGTTTGTTTCCCAGCTCCATTTCATTAATACAATTTCTCAGGAAGTTCATATCATTAATAAAGCCGAACCACAGGAATACTTCTCATAACTGCTCTATTTCTCTGATGCCAAAGGCTAGTAAAAGGTCTCCAAACTTCAATTTCATCTTTAAATAGTTCTATGCAAGGTAACTCAATGTTACCAGTCCCATTTTGCTATTAAACAGAGGCACAGAAGAGTGCTAAGAATTGTACCAGGCCATAAAATAAGTAGAAAAAGACAGGCAAACCCTGAGTCCTGATCCACAGCCTCTTGCTCTGTCCCAGTGGACAACATTCTTTCCTATGATTACTAAAAATATTGGGGTCTTCTGTGAAATAGACTAGGATGCTAATTTTTGAGGTAAAATGATGAACTCAGCATGGGAAATCATAAGTGAATATAATACTCTCAACTGCCTGAACTCTTGTACAATAAGCAGCTTAACAACCTGTTTCCCACAGAAACACCTGTGTTTTAGTAGCAGATAAGAAATGACACATGTATATGCATAGCCGTATTTTCTTTTTTTCTAGTTGTACACGCACATATACATCCATATATTCACAAATATAAAATACATGCATATATATACGTACATATCAAAGTTATTAAAATTAGAAGGAACTTTGATGTTGGACTCAGCATGGCCTGAAAAAACGCTCATTACACCACTGCACAGCTGTGGGAATGAACTGCCTGCTCTGTGCACAGCACTTCAGGCACATAAAATGCAAAGGCCTATTTGAAGGAGAGCACAGAGCCAAGACGTTCCCCTCAAGATGCTTCTTCCTACCCATCACACCTATCACCTGCTCACGAAAATTAACTTCCCACGTTTCTACTGGGTAAACCTTGAGCCCCTTTCCAGAGCATGTGCCACCCCACAATACTCACTCAGTATCACCACAACACCTGGCTACCTAACAATTACATTTTTTGTAATTGAAGTGCAGACATATCTAAATAAGCCAGGATGAGATGGCTGGATGCCTTTGGTAGTAATGCCAGTGCTCCCATGAATGCTGACTCTTAAAGCAAAACAAGTAAAAAAGAATAAGTAAACTAACAAGCTTCTAGACTCATTTGTTTAGAGTAACAGATCAACAAACATAGTAATTTTTTTTAATTTTTTTTTTTTTTTTTTTACAAACAGTTTTTTTATAACTCATAACCCAAAATAAGCCCTGACCCAGCTGCAGTGCCATGTTAAACAGTAATTACTCTATATAAGGTTGACCAAATCGGAATATTTGTGGGCCAGCGGAATGAAATTATTTTAGGACTTACACAAACTTTCTCTGGGAGTGGTGAGACTAGCTGTGGGTAATGTGGCATACCTAAGAAACAAGCGGACACAGGAGGGTTTTTTCTCTTCTTCTTCCAAGCCCAAGCCTCCATTAAAACTCACCAGGTGACAGTAAATGACTTTCCCAAATTTCTGCTCAAAGGAAAAGGAAAAAAAAAATAAAGAAGTAGAAGTGAGATTTGTTTACCCCTCTATAAAAGAGGCTTCACCATGTCACTGTACACATTTTGAGATTCTCCCTCAACCTGGCTACCTGTCATGCCTGCTAAACCACACCCAAACATAAGGCAGAGCATAAGTAAGCAAAGGTGCAAAGCAAGACCCTTGTAATATTTCATTACACTGGGGGAAAAAAAAAAATTAAAAAAACAAAAAAAATCAAGCCTCATCTCCAGCTCTTACCTACCATTCAGCTTGCTTCACCATGAGCTCCTGTGCAACATCAGCCACTGAAATGTCCATCATCGGGCATTTTCCAGGCTAGGACTGTCACAAGCACCTCTCTTCCATTCCAGTCCACATGCAACATAGATAGTTCCTTGCCACCTCGCTGCCACAAAGCCAAACCCTTCATGGAGACTTGCCTTATAGCAAGTTGGACCTTTTTGCTTCACCTTTGCTTGAAATGATGCTAAACTACATCAATACACATTGCAGAGTAATTTTTCATCCTGTCTACACTAAGGATGCGCTAGCACTCCTGATCTTTTGGCAATGTTTGGGCCCACTGAATCTGTGGTGCTGAGGCTAAGGGAGGAAGAGCCCATAAATCCAAACTCCCTCATCCTCTCAAATACTCAGTTCATCATTTCAAAGTGCCTGATTTTGAAGCAGATGAGGTAGCACAGCCTGCAGAGAAAGGAACAAAAGTCCTGTAACCTGGGGCATGTCCTGCCTTGTAGGAGGGTGGGGATCTCTGTGGGGAATCCTAGAAGAAGAGACTGACAGAGCTTTCAGAGTGGCAATGCTCAGTTCAAAAAACCTGCAAAAATTAGTGGCATGCCATCCTGGTGCAAGTGGCAGTTTTCCAGTTTCCAAAATATCCCTCCTCCTTATGTCACAGTAAAACAGAGCAAAAATGGAAAGTGGTTTAGCAAGTAGGAACATTGCAATTCAAAATAGAATCAGAGAGGATTAAAGCAAATACTCAGTCTGTTCTAACCTGTGTTTACGGCCCAAATACTGTACCAATTCCTGTTATTTTCAGGGGTTTCTTCCTGTGTTGTAACATTCTCTCTGGGATTAAACTTGGCCCATGCAACGTATGACTCATCTGTCTACAAGTCCCTGGGCATGTGCTGCAGGTTTTGCAGATGCTTATCACTGCCAACCCATCCTACAGCCTCAGAGCCCAACGCAGCACGTTAGACGTGGGTTTTTGCTGGAGGGGTAGGAAGAAAATGACAGCATCTGCCTAACATTAGATTGTTATCCTTAATTAAGGACTTCAAAAATAAGTCCACTTTCTGAGCAGGATGGTGGGTGTAAAATAAAATACAGCTAGTTCTTAATGATCTCAGTGAAACTCAAGTCCAGTTTCTAGTTAATATGCATCCTTGCACCCAGGAATTTCAAGCTAAAAATTCGTTGCTATGGAACTCACGTTATCTGCAGCACCAAGCACCAGCAATGGCCAAACTAATCCCGGGCAGGACTCCTCTGCCTTCACTGATGTAAAACAGATTCACTGTTTTCAGGTTTACTTTTCATTCTACCTGACTTTTTGCATTCCAGAAGATAACTTCTTTTTATGTCTGCCTCCGATTAGTTCTTTGAATTACCTTCACATTACATGATTATTCAACATTGAGTCCACCCTGCCGTTCTTCATTCTCTTTCAACGACTCACACAAGCGCCAGTACCACACTGATACTCACTTAGAGACACAGTAATGCCTTTAAAGTTACAGTGTTCAATTCACGGGTGAGATGAATTTTAGCTGCAACAAATCACAAGATGTAGCAGGAGGTAATTCAAAGAATAAAAATTCACAGAATAGAAAGAGAGGAAGAAAGCAAAAAAAGATAACCTTGCAGAAGCAATAGACTTGTGTAAAACCCTGCAGACTTACAGCAGCTTTGTACAAATACTGAACAAATAGAGCAACGGGTTGTAAAGCATCTGAGCTCTTAATTATCAGTTCAATTCACAATTGGTAAGGCTCTTCTAATAGAAAGGAGCAAAAAGCTAATCACTTCAGTTGACTGGATGCTGAACATCTCACCTATAAGCAGCTCCTCCTTAGGCTGTTTGCCAGTGAGAAGGAGCAACCATGAATTGGGACAGCAGCTTCTGTCATGTGGTTCACAGAAGGGACTTCACCAGTATTGGCAGAACCTGAAAGAGAAGGAAATTCGCAGTCGGTAGTGGAACTAGATGTCATCTCCACATTTTACTGAGTCATCAACTGCTGCAGAGCCTAGCTCTGTTCACATACTGAAAGTCTGATATATGCCTAAAAAGAGAGGGAGTCTAGGCCTGGAGAATTCAGGTATTTCGCTACATTGGTAAGTGCATGAGAGTCCAGCTGACCGCAGTGGACATGGCTGTCAGTACAAGTTAATCAAGAGCCAGAGCCTCTTGCTAAAACAATGCCTGAGGTCAGAGCGAGCTACACCACCTTCTCCAGTGTCTGTCCACTGAAATCAGCAGAGTTACATTGGCAGAAGGTAGGTAGCTCAAGGTACTTGTTGACATTTAGCCATATACCTTACTTGTAGAGAAGCATAGCTTCCTAGCGCAGAAGCTGTGAGCCCTCAATTCAAGGCTCTGCTGACTATCAGGAGAGCCAGACTCCTACCTGATCCACCCTCTCCATGCTCCACATTCACATTTCTACTTTCATTGGCTAAGACCAGACTCAACATGAATTATCACACTTCGTCTCTTCTTCTTTAGATATATATGAATCTGCGACCTTCCTTTAAGCACAGTCAAGGTAAGCATGACACAGAAATTACAAGGTAATTAAAGAGAACTATGGAAAACAAATATACATACCCTTTGTTCCATTGGGTTGCTTTAAAACACAATGCTGTGGTTTATTCCTTCTCTTTCAATCTGTCATCAACACTTGGCTACATGGGAGAAAACAAATTTAAATTAACCTTAAACATCATGTCTAGCTCATTACTAACACCTTCAAAACAGTGCTGAACCTCTTACGTAGACACTTGGTGCTATAACCCCAAACTATAGGACCAATAAAGCCACAACAACTGACAGCAGTTACAGACCTGGGCTATATTCTGAATTAAAATATAAGTAGTAATAAAACCAGCAACAACAACAAAATCTGAGTTCTGCAAAAGTTACTTAACTTCCCAAGCCCAAAATGTTCATTGCAGTCTTTAAATCTGAGAGGTGCATGTGTATGACAGATGGTTGCTCCTGCAGTACAGGTAATACACCACCTTTGTACAAATACTGTATTGTACAAATATTCGTGAGTTAATTTCTACGATAACTGTGTCAAGTAGAATCATTAATGCCACCCTAATTTTGCTGATAAGTAGGCTGAGACAGAAGGGCGGAGAGGACTGTCTAAAGTGAATAAGTAAGTAATAACGAGAACTCCAAAGCATCCTCCCATCTCTGAGTCCATGCAGGGGTTTTTTTCCAATTAAAAAAAAAAAAAAAAAATCTTTGGCACAGTTTGACCCAATGCCAACAGAAGTTTGAAGACTTAAGAAACCAAACAAACAATGGACTTCAGCTCACACCCTAGGTTAATGGCTAATGAAGCATTTATGTTACACTAAAAATGTGGCTTAGCTTAAGTATCCATGTTTAACTATTAACTGAAGTGAAAACATTAATTCATGCAAATCAATGTTCCCTAAACAATAATTTTCCTCTAGAACATTTCTTCTTTTTTAACATAAACTCTTATCTAACATAAGCCATTTAAAGTATTATATCTGCAGAGTTCAGCAATTAGCTCTGTAAATTGTTTTCCTTGAGTGTATGGAAGGTTATATTACATAGTGAAATATAAAGTGTATGCTATAGTAAATGAAAACCTCTCTTTGAATGATGATTATCTTTCAAAAAGGCTGGGATAAGGGCCAGATTACTAAAACTAATTCAAGCCAGCTATTAGAGTTCTACTTGTACATCCAAAGTCCCCTGTTATTTCATGCAAGTATCCACTTTCAGTGCATCTTCAGGGGTTTTCAAATGTAATTCTTTTTATGTAATACCCACAGACCATATTTTCCTGAGAACATGGCCAGAAAAATCCAATCTGAGGAATAAACAAGCAAGTAAATAGGAAATGGATGCAAAGAAAAGGGAAGGGACAGTACTTAAAACAGCCAAATGAGGGCAGGAGGTGGCACTGAGGATACTTCAGATGCTACTGAAAGCAAGGACAAGGATGGAGAGGCTACACCTCGTCTGGCCACTAATCCAGAATGAACTCATGAGAGTCACCGAGATTTGTAGAAAAATAGTATTTCTCATGGACGTTGTAAAAGACTGCTGGAAATCACCTAAGCCACCCTTCCACTCAAAACATGTCTGACTTCAAAATTTAATCTGGTGTTGTCCACTTGAGGTCCGAAAATCCCTAAGAACGGAGATCCCACAGCTTCGCTGGGCACCTGCTCCAGTGCTGCACCACTCTCCCAGGTTTGGGTTTCCCCTCCTATATCCAATCAGAATTTCCCTTGTTGCAGCAGTGACAGAAGACTTTTTTTCCCAGTTGTTCAAAGAAGGCTTCATTTATGTCTTCCTCTCAATCAGGTGGAGATGCCCACCACAACACCCTCTTTGTAGGCCTCCCCACTCTGATCCTGACCCACAAGCTCCCAACACCCACTGCTACTCCTCTACACAAAACACAACCCTCTCTCCTTCTTTTCCATGTACATCTTTGTAAAAGTTCTGTACCCATCCATCCATCACAACTCTCCAGTCACGTGAACCATTCCACCATGCCTGCCATTCCACCAAACCTTAATTAAAGCCCTTAGTACTAAGGTATTAATTAAATAAAAGTACTGTTACGTACACTATGTGAAGCAAGGCACACAGATACTAAGAGGGCAAATTGCCCAGCATCAAGTGTTAGTGATAGAGCTGTGAAGACAATATAGGAATCCAAACTCCTCATCTTACATGTTACCTTTTCGACTAAACAGCCTTTGATGATGCCTTAGAGGGCATAATGAGAAAGAGAGCTTCTCATGAAGAACAGTCACACAGGGCCAGATGCTCAGCAGATCAAAATCAGTGAACTCCACTGCTTTGAATGCAGCTATACCAATTTACATCAGTTTATGATGTGACCTATATAATGAAAACTAGCTTGAAGCAGCTAAGGAATATAACCTTGGTTTACTCCAAATACATTATATTTAATGCTGTCACTTATCTTTTACATGCCAACGTGCAAGCTCAGGAGACAGACACATTTTGATACTCTCAGCTGGGAATCGTGTTCTTGCAACGCTCCTAGATGATGCACATACTGTCTCTATTTGTGTTCACCCTTTCAGATGGCATGGTGCCCACGAAACAAGCTGATTAGCACTTGCCCTGGGCTATCAAGGCAAGGCAATGGTATGTTTAGATCAGCAAACTGCATAACAATATAAATGTAATCTATTCTACAAGAAGCTTTGGCAGTATTTGCATCTTGTGCTTCATTGCATGTATGTGCCAAAAAGAAACTCAAAGACTTGCAAAAGAAAGACAAGTATGGGATTCGCCAGCCCTCCTGGTTGCCAAAACATGCTGTATAGCAGTGGGTGCCTCATTATAATCCCCAAGGACCATCTACCGGGTGTCAGATTGTATGCAACGTGAACACTACTGGTACATACATATATATAGCCTTTTTTGTTCAGCCAGGCTCATAAGCAGAAAATGAACCACAAACAGTGCGTCTGGCACAGTTCAAGACATGATCTGTACACTTGCCCAGAAAAGATGGCATCCAGCCTAAACAGAATAGCCCTGGGTGGTCACTAGCTGGTTGTGCAATGTCTTTGCTGACGGGGCAAACTGTAGCAGTACCTAGCAGATACAATGGATAATGGGCTAAGGACACCAAATTTAGGACACTAGCTGGAGTGCACGCCAGGCCTCTAATGACCCGGCACTCGTTAGCATTTGATTGTTACTGGAGACCTATATGACATGAAATGATGGTCTCACTCCAATTCCTGGTGAGCAAATGTCAGCACCATTATCACAGTAAGCATCCATCTTAGTGGTCTTACCAAAGAAGCCGCGGACCGAGTGGGAAGAAAGGCTGATCTATGTCTCATTGTCAGTGGAGGGGCCTTCCCAGGACAGAGCTAGGGCGAACTAGCGGGGTTCAGAACTGTTGCCTGTACAAGTCCCACTTAATTCTTTAACATATGGGACAGGATGCAGAAAGAGGAGATACAGTGCAGGAAAGATGCACCAAAAGAAAGAGACTGCTGTTAGACAGAGGTGGGAAAGACAACTCTTGCACATAGGCAGAAAAACATCATGGCATGACATGCTAAGTGGATAGCGAAATAACATACCCAGATCATCAGAAACAGAAACTGCATTGTAAGTACATTACTAAACAAGACACAGTAGCAAATTCAAGGAATGTTTACTAGATTTCACAGGTCTTTCTCTGCAGTTTACCTTTAGCTCACACACTAGGAACCAATAGCAGTGGTAAAGGTAAACTCCTCAACCTTTCTGTGTCAACTATATCCAACAGCCTGAGGCAGAGCTCTCAGCGCTCTGGAGTCTTCCAACAGTGTCCTCCTACAGCAAACCCAAGAACTTTCTGCATAGTTTGTATAAATTCACAATCAAATGCTTTATCCTGACTACTTATTAACAACTATTATTTGCTTTATCGAAGTTTTATTTTCACAACAAACATACAAGCCATTTGAACTAACTATTGTTCTAACAGCTGCTTATGAGCGAGTTTTCCTTCTCTGAGATACTCCTTCACTGTTCTGTATAACCTCATTGCATTTTTATTTCATTATACGAGACTTCGGTCAATGCTAGAACCATAGCACAGACAGTAAGACTACAGAGTGACTCTCCTAAGGAGATTATGCAAAGTGTCACTTAGCATTGAATTTCTATTTGAAAATGGAAGTTTTTTATTCTTAGTTATGCTAAGGAAAATCAGAAAAGATACCTCGTATTTCTAATATTAAAGTGGAGCCCTTAACTTTTCGAGAATCCTTATGCCCTCATGCCCTTCTGCTATGGCATATTCCTCATAAATTCATATTTACAATACCAACTTCTTTTATTTCTGAAAATAGAAATTGGTCTGAAATGCTTTTGTTTGGTTAGCAGTATCCAGATGCATTAAACCTCTATTGCATAAGAGGATTTGTACTCTATACTAAAGTTTTCAGGAGAAAGATACTTAAAAGATTATGAAATATGTGTGTGAAAAAAAATGTTGGAACATATCCATCAATATTTCAGTATAAATTGTTGACGCACCAGAATTACATGCTGCAATTATCTTTCAGAATGTATAGCTCCTAGCACTGATCTTTACATTTAACAGAAAAAGTGGTTTAATACTTCGTAAATGAATGTTAATTAAGATGTTGGGAAAAATTCTGTCATACTTGAATAATGAAACTAATGCACCTTGTGCATTTGTTTAAAATGTCTCTGCTACTCTGACTATATCAAGCATAAGTGGCCTTCTCTGTGATACACTTGCCAACACAAATCTTTATACAAGGAGTCTGATTCTTTGACCATTGACCAAAGATCAGATCCGGACTCTCACAGCAAGCAGTGCCATACTGTATATGAAATCTTTAATAAAGACAGCGGTACTTAAGATGCGCTAGACAACTGGAGTCTGGCTCCAAGAAAGCATTATGTAAAAGGACTCAGATTTCTCTCAAGGGTTTTGTCTTTTTAAGAAAAAACAATTACAGACAATTCTGTTAATATGTCACAGAGTCAGCCATTTTTTGTTTGGTTTTATTTTTTTTCCCCCTTATACTCAGGCTTTGCATAAATAGTTCCTAGTTGCCTATCCATCGATCTACCTGTCTTCCAAAGCATTTGATGAATCAGTCTGGGATTTGATCACATATCGTGTCAATACTAGGTCCATTTATGGCATGTATATTTAAGACGATAAACAGGGCAGGTTTTGCAATGGTAATGTGGGACATAAGAAGAGCCCAAACAAAGAATCCCATTGACATTGCTGTGCTTTGGATCAGGCCCACTGTGAATTTGAAGACGGAATAAGAAGCAGGATGGCTATTCCCTTCCAGTAAATATGCAAAGTTCTCCTCTCACATACAATGGAAACAGTTTTACACTGATGTAGATCATGGTCCATGGATAATCAGCCCACTATTCACTTCCCCAGCTTTGCGGAAGCGTAATCAGGAAAGCATTATGAAGAAAAACCTGCCCTGCAGGGATAGACTTGCTTTAATAATGTTTATGACTTGTCCATATTGTATTTATGTCTGGAAGTTGATTTCTTGGGTTTTCCCACCCTTCCCCCACTCTCAGGCCAAAGACAATTTGCAAGCTGAATCCTCCACCAGGATAAACGGGGGAAGCGCCGGGGACTGACGGACAGTACTCTCTTCTCTACATGCTCAAGAACATGCCCAGAAATACTGCTTGATTTTATCTAACACCTAGGTCAAAGCTCACCTTTTCCTGAAATGACTGGTCCTAAACCAAGCCCATGCTTCACAAATTAACAGGTTTGGACTGAAAGTGCAACACTCACTCCGGTCAGCTGCTGGCCTCCTGTCACACTTGTCTTGAAAACAGTCCCAATTCATGCCTCAAACAGCAATAATAAAGGAAAATCATTGAAGACTTCCCCAGTATCTGCCAGGCTCACAATTTTCGCTGAGCCTTACAAATGTGTCATCAATACTAGTTCTTTTAAAGCCAATCTTAGTCACCCAAATCCATCACAGGAAACTAATCCCAGAGAGAAACCAAACTGCAGAGCAATTGCAGAAGGACAGGCTGTGAGAAAACCCATGCAGAAATTTGCTTTGTCTATGTACTCACAGACACATTCTGCAGGCAGAAATCTGCTGGGGTTGCTTTTGCTGTGTTATTCCACTCTGGTTTCACTGCTCGCTTCTGCAAAATCTGCCTTAAACTTCCCAATTTTCCGATGGTTTCAAAAGTCACCAAACACTGAGGCTTGAATTCGCTCGTGTGGCAGTTAAATTTGATGGCATTCAAAGGCATACACTGAAATGAAACTTCCAGGGAAGAAGATATATAAGAATTGAAAGGTTATAGGAATTTCTTGGGCTTTATGTTACATTTCACCATTGTCAAAGTGCTTTGATTAACACTGCTGTAAGCTATGAAAATTCCCAGGTACCACTAATTTTGTGGGTGCCCGTTTGCTTAAATCTAAAGCTGCCTGTATCCAGGGATGGCTTAAGTCATCAGACACAAAACCTTTCAGACACATCCCCTATCCAGAGGGTCACTGGCCTCATGTGGACTTGCAAACGATCAACAGTCCTGAAAACAGAGCACAGCCCTTTTTAACACAAACACCCCAAAATGAGACAAAGACATCTTTACCATTTTTACACCCAACTCGTGCTGAAGCATGGAGCATGTTTGGGCTCCCCAAACTCCAGGCAGCTCTGTGGCTCCTTCCAAGCCCCGGACCAGGCACCCACTTGCACATAAACACTGGAGAGGGCAGGCAAATCCCATCCTGAGCAGCTGAGCCTGAGAGTGCACTGAACTGCACTGAACATAGCCACAGAGGTTGCAACCAAAGTGAGAAAGACAGCTTTTGCTCATGGCCTTGAGGCACCTCCGGACTTCTGCAAGGAGATGGAGCAGTAGGAGTCACTTGCAATGGCTCTGATGACCTCTTCTTGGCAGCAAGTGTGTGCATGCAACCAAAGGCAGGTGGAGGGGAGCATCTATGGCTCTTGTGCCTCACAGCTGCACTGGACTTCAATCTTTGTTCCATTTTATAACACTAAGGTTCTTCTAAAAGACATAAAATAAACAAGTAAGTCTTGTTTTCACTCTCCTGTGCACCACTCAGCACTCGTATTTGTCTACAAGAAAAGCCCTTGAAAGCCACAAGGTTTCATTTTTATTTACCTCTTTTATCTTTTCTATGAAGAAAAGTAACCCAACCTTGGTTTAGTAAAAACCTAGCCAGAAACAAAAACCCTCTTGAATTTCTCTTCATTATAAATGGATTGTCAATGTGTTAAATAAATCAGTGAAAATGGAAATCCAAAAATAAATAGCCATCCTGCTGTTGCTATGACAACTCAAATTTTTTACCTGGACAGAGATTTTATGTTTCACAGTTAGTAATCACTGAAAAGGAGGGTCACATTTTTTTAACCCTGGCACATTTCCCCACCTACCCCCAACATTAAAAAAAGGATTATTTTTGGTTACTTTTTAGCAAATGAGGGAAGATCAAAGAGAGGAGCTATTTCATTCCAGACAGGCGAGACGAGATACATATACCATTTACAACAACATAGCTTATAACATCTACTCAGCCCAGAAAGGACAGAGAGCACAAAATATTACAGTAGGATTTGAAAGGCTTTAATGTGGCCCTGCTATGCGAAAAGCACAGCATATATAGAATAAGATTCACACGGCTTAAAACCATATTTTGGCTCATATGTTAAGGCAATTTTATTATGGGAAAGAGCAATAACACCTCAGAATGTCAACAGGAAGTAAATTAT
>NW_009623674.1:92318-100231 GCF_000690535.1 Cariama cristata
TTCGTGCCAGTGAAATGTGTCTAAATGACCCAGCAGCCAAGACTGCAAAGTCCTTAAAAGTCCCAACACTGCCTAGTCCTTAAAATGGTAAAAATCAACCCAGTTCCCACAAAGTCCATGGCTAGGGAAGGCCCAAAGCACTGAAGAATCAGGGCCACACATTACAGCGGAATTAACTTCTGGGTTATATCTGCCACGTGTGATGGGAAGAAACGCTCTCATCCTCTGGGATGGTAAATAGAGCGAAATCCAGCAGAGGAGAGAGGGAAAAGCCACTAAGGGGACGCCAGGTGTCACAGAGCTTTGAGCTGGTATCACCTGGGAATCCCTCAGCCTGCCCAGAAAAGTCACATAAAGGTCTTTTATTTCATTTTACCTGCCGTAAATAGTCTACTTTGTACCTCCTTGTCTGGAGGCTGGGGGGTGGATTCACTACGAACGGGTCAGATCAGAGAACACCATCTCTTGGCTAGTACACATTTGCAAGCAAGCCTTTCCTTCACCCCAAGAGGTGACGAAAAAGGCCAAAATCTTTAAATAAAGTTCAGAAATTCAAACGCAAAAAGAAAAAAAACAAAAACAAAAACAAAAAAAAACCCACCCTCTTGAAAACAGTGTCTCTCCGGTATGTTTCCATTGGCCAATTTCTTTGTAAAATGTTTACAGTAATAAGATGAATTTTCAAAACAACATTGTCTTGACCAAAATATTTTCTTCAGTTTGAAACTTTGTAACTTGTTTCTAGAAAAACATTTAGAATTGGGGGTAGGGAGGAAGCAGCACAGAACCAAACTGCTTCTTGTGAAGTCTCCATAAACCAGCATTTTCCACAAAAAATACTTTCTATCAGAAAACGTCTCGACCTGCATTAAACAGAATTAATTAATCCCAGTCAAAATCTAGTCTAATGGCAATAAAATGCTAAATACTCCCCAAGTCAGACACAATATCCCCAGCAGTAGTGATAAATTCTCACAGAAGCATACACAATATATCTGCCCATGTTAGATATTTTTGTACAATCAAACGTTTCCATAGTTTTGTTACTAATGTATGTTCCTACTAGCCCAAGTCTGTATCCAGTTACGCTTATTTTATATAGATATGTATACACACACACTGTGATTGTGAAAGTGCTCTAAACAAATATGGGTGTTTGCATCCTGACTTGCCCAAAAAGCAAAGCAGACTGTTCAAGCAGCAGCCGGTGAAAGCAAGCATTCAATTCTACTCAGAGGCTCGTTTTCCTCTAAATGGGCCTCTCAGACTCAGTGACAACTCTTAGCTGCCTGAGAAAAAAACACTGGAAATAAAAAAAAAAAAAGAAAAGAAAAAAAAAAAGAACCTATTTTCCAGTGCAAAGTAATCCCTGTTCCATTGCCATGGCACCAGACATCCGTCTCTTTCTTTCATTGACCAGACGAGGTCCTCCTCAGCCCCTAGCTTCTTTAAAAAAAAAAAAAATTATTTTTTTTTTTGTTCATGCGTGTGTGTGTGTGTGCGCCTGAATTTGTTTCCTTGGTAGGAAAAGGAGTCATTAAAGTATTAGTTTAGGTTGATTGATTCTTCGGGGACAGAAGAGGGTTCTGGGGCTTTGTAATCTGTGACATGATCTCAAAACAGAGGCTCTTCAGCATGGTACAATATTGAAATAATAAAAGGAAGATGCAGCTTGCTCCTCAGAAAGCCAAACAGCACAGTTTACAGGCTGGAAGCCGAATCTCTTCCAAAAACTTTGTGATTTCTTCAAGGTATAGGGAACTTCAGTGAAATAAAGGAGGAATATCATGTAATCTCTCTTTCTTTCAACTTTACAGTAGTTTATACACGTGGTATGCTTCTGAAATGCCCTCTACCATGGCAGCAGCTGAGAACCTGGCTGTAGATTGCAGCAAAATATAGAAGAAAAGCAAAAAACCAGTAACTGAGTCAGTTTAAAAATGAAAAAGACAAGGCGAGGGGGGAATACATGGCTCAAAGACATACCAGTGCTAAAAACCACACAAATACTGTGGAGGTTACCAAAACCACTTCAGCTCTGCCCCCACATTTTCGGATACCCTCCTGTCCTCTCCTACTTCCCAAGTTACAGAAAATCAACTGATTTCCAGCTTCTTTGGGTGAATAGAGTAGTAAAAAAGCGCTGGGTCATGACTCAGCATCTGTTGCTTTGTTTCAGTAGATTATTGCATTGGGTAAGTTTAAAAGACAATATCTGATTGCATCTCAGTGGCTCTGGGAAGCTGCAGTTTGCCCTGTGTGGGGGGGATGCTGCAGGTGCTCGGCTTTTTCAGGAATGATTCAGCACCTTGGCAGGTGGCAAGAAAAGAAAACATGCATGCAATTGGATGTGCTGCCTAGGCTGACTTTTCTTTAAGAAAAAGAGAACCTGTGGTTACTGATGGGTTTTGTAGGAAAAAACAAAAGAAAATTTCTCTATCACACAACGATACATCTTTGGCTGCAATTCATGTGGCTCTTTATTAATGAATAATTCCAAATAACCATCCTGTGTGCCTTCCCTCCAACAAGAGTCCTGACAAGACAGATGGCTCAGAATTGCCTAATGCCACGGTTCACCTTTTTATTTCATAAAAAAAAAAAAAAAAAAAAATCAATTTTCTGTGGCATCCGCAGACCGATGCAGAAGGAAGCAGAGAAAGGGAGCAAATGTATATGCAGGGCACACACAGACTGCGCTGCTGACGGCGCACGCGCCGGCACACAAACACACACAAAATTGATTCCCTGTGGCTCCTGCAGTCTGATCAATTTTGCATTCAGTGCAGACCTAGAGTGAATTTATTACTCCTCGGAAACTTTCTAGCAGAAAGGGAGATGGATCCATTATGGCAGAGCCCAGGGTTTCAATCAGACATCTCCTGCAGTCCCCCTGCAGTTTTTGACTCCTCCCTTCCCACAGTGCTTCCCCTGAAGGTAAGAGGGCACCCGATTTAAGACCAGCAGGTTCAACATTAAGGAGCCCACAAATGTTACTGGCACTACGGCATTTCCCAGAGGCACTATTTGGCACGGAGGTCCCATTATACTACACAAATTTCGATATTTACATTGCAAGACACAGCAAGAGGAAAGGGAGGAGAAACAGAGAGCTGAGGTGACTTAAAACACATGAATGGCATCACCAGCAACAAGACCGAGACACTCTGAGTCCAAACCATTTACCAATTTGTAGCCCATAGCCAATTCCTCCTACCCAAGGCCAAGAGGACCCTTTTCTTGGGCATGTGGGACAAAGCTACCTTGCAACGTTCTGGATGCTTTGGCATTTACATCTCTCAGAAATCATCTCCCACTCTCGTAAGGAAAGTATGTCTCCCGCAGTTGACACAACTGTGAAACTAACTTTTGTCTGACACTTCCATGTGTGAGAGGAGCACACTCAGAAAGCCAGAAGAAACCTTCTATGATAGGGCTCCAGTTCAGGGCCAGGATTTCTAGGGCCTGAGGAAACAGAGGATATTTTCTTATTCCAGGAGACTCTGGGCTCCAGGAGGATTCTCTGGCTCATTTTATACGCCACAGTGGGTTCAACATCCACGTTCAATCTCTTTTGCCATGTGCAACCATGAATTACAGTAAATTGAGCCCAGGAGGGATGAAAGAAGAGAGAAGACTGTTCATTTCATCACTCTCCCTGGAAAGGAGGGGTAACAGTAAAGGAATGCTACTTCCTTATGCTGGAGAGGAGGGGAGCATTATGTGATCTCTCTTCACTTTTAGTTCTGTCTCTCAATTTAAACCCAGCTTGTAATTCAATACTTTCCCCAGAATATTTTCCTGTGTCCTTTAAAATGTCTAGGTAGAGGTTATGAACTCCAGTGTGATCACTGCTGCAAAAAAGAAGAGGAATACGATGGAGCAAGATGGCAGATGTTAGACAATTAGTGAGGAACATGTTTGTAGCTCAATGACCTTCATGATTAGATTCAGTTTCTGGAAGATGAAGCTTGGATATTGATATAAAATCGGCTGCTTACCCCTACCTCTGCTTTGAGCCAAACAAAATGTTGGTACCTACATCCAGAAAAATACTGCAATACTTCCAGCCCAGAAGTTTCAAATCCGATCTCCCATTTCATTTTCTCACCCCCACATACTGTGATGGATTTGCTCTTAGCTAGCAAGATCATCCACGGCAGAGAGACCAGGCACCTGACGGGAATTTTTTTGCCTGCTGTCTACCCATGCCTCACACAACCCCTCCTGAGGATGCTCTAGGATTGGTTCTGAACTCCCTTCTGCCCATCATGACTTTCACCTAGACAAATAAAATTTAAAGCACTACCAAATCAGAATGGCAGCATTTCACACCTTCACTTCTCGTAGGCACAAACAACAACGTCAGGTGCCAGACAGGGGACAAGCAGTCTCCTCCATTGTCAGTCCTGCAAGACTCACTAAAAATAGAGCTACACCAAATATAGCTGAGCCACATCCCGCTCCACGCAGATCCAAGTCCGCTCCCTTACGTCGCATGCGAATTAAAACCGGCAAATGAGTTACGCCGGGATGAATCTGATATATAGCAGAAAATAATTTCGCTGTGTAATTCCAAAAAAAGGTCTTTCACCAGGATAATGCAAACGATACCCCTGCGATCCGACTTGCCAAAGTCCTATTGTCTGAGCTCCGTGGGCAATTCCACAGACGGCCAGAAGAGGGCGATCACACACAGTGCTGACCAGAAGGTGAGCTTACCACCAGAACTGGTTTTCCTTTAACAAATTTTATTATTCATTTAATTTTGCCCTTTCCCCCTCCAATTCCCACTGGTGACAGAAAAATAGTAAGAGGGGGGAAAAAAAAACCCCAAACCTCCTTTCCAAGAATCCCTGTGCCATGTGAACAAAGCTGCAGTCAGTGAGGTAAGGTGATAACATAGTAATTTATTGTGGGTTTAGTAGGAAAAGCGTGGGTTTAAGTTAAACCACATTAAATTTAAAAAAAAAAAATTAGAAATATTTAGTTCCTGAGACAAAGTAATAATGGAACAAAAAGGAATAATAACGGAAAACAAGGGGCCTCTGAGCAGCTTTTACAGACCTGATACAGGTCCCAAACATAAAGTTGCAATGAAGTAGTACAACACTGACAAACAGAGCCTGGTTGCAGTAAGCCAGTGCAGAAATTAGACCTATTGATCTTTTCCTTCATTTTTTGGAGGAGAAAAGGCAATCCAGCACACAGAAGGAATTGAGCAGAAACTTTACCAGTACTACCTGAAGCAGGGAAGAACCCAATCCCTGGATTGGCCCAGAGTTCACGTACCCCACAAGCAGTGAAAGTCTTAAAATATATGGTTAGAGCCAAAGAGAAACCTTAGAATTCAAGGAAAAACCTTGAACTCTAAAGCCATATAAGAGGCAATGAAGAATTTATCAGCTTTTCCTGCCCCAGGTCGCAGTCTCACGAGCCATTCTTTAGGTAGTGGGTTGGCTGCAGTGAGTTCTCACTCCCTCTCTGCTGTCCATCACCTGACCCTACACCCCTTTTCCTAACTCAGACATGCCAGGACACTGTGCAGCAGCCAGATCCCTGCTTTTTCAAACATCCCAAAATGCTCACTATAGCACAGCATACCTACAAGGTACTCTAATGCCCTAAAGGCACCTGAAGAATTGAAGTCATATTGACAGAGAGGACTCCCACTTTGCTTTACAGTGATTTATCTTTTTTGATTTGAGGAGCAAGAATGCCTAATTTAGCAGATGCTGGCATAAGAGAGAAGTGGATCAGGCATCCAAATCCTGTAGCTGCTACACAAACCCCTGTCATAGCCCGTAATTTTTTCCCCATTTCTTCCAGTAGCGTGATGCAATGCATTACCGTGCAGCAAATGAAAAAAATCTCTTTAGACATTGTGGGCCAGATTCTCTACTGATGCAAATCAAAACCAAGGAGGGACATATGCTGATCTAGCCAAGGTGGGGCCCAGGTGCTTCCCAAAAAACCCTAGCAAGAAACGAAATCTATTTTCACTGGCTTACTTTCACAGAAGAAAGCAGCCAGCTTCAGAAATAACCCAGCCAGACCCCTGGGGAGAAGGAGAAAAAAGCAAAGGCAAACCAGGCTCCTTCTGGTGTTCACAGCAGCCGCAGTACAGACTGGGGGCAGGGGGGCAAGTCTGGCCCAGGAAGGGCTGGGACCCAGGACCCCAGGCTGGACGGGGCACACCCGCTAACCCCCGAACAATCGGATGAGCAATCTTTGTCAGGAACAAAAGACATCTGCTGAGTAGAACAGGAATTGACTCAGAACAAGGACAAAGCCAGACAGTATCACATGACGCACCAGTCTGTTCCAGCAAGATGCCAGGGTCAACGGCAACTAATGCACCCAATAAGTCAAGAGGAATCAATAATGCTAAATAACTCAGTGTCTTCTATATGAAGCAAATCAGTGCAAATGCAGTTAAAACAGGCTCTGCGCTCCGCAGGCTGCAGACTGAAATCTGTTTGAAGTCCGTCATGTGACACGTCGGCATTGGCAGTCTGAGGTTCCCACAGCTGCGGTAAAATGTCTTTTCAAGCTTGATACATGCATAAGGCAGGTTTGAATATGGATGTTTGTTACCCATCTTTTTTTAGAGACCTAAAATGGGAGGAGAGCAAGAAGACACTGGATTTTTAGAAACACATATTGCCCACGCAAAGAGGCTGTTTAATAACAAACCCCACTTCCAAACCACCCCCTCACCATTAAGAGAGCAAGGAGACACTGGATTTTTAGAAACACATACATATTGCCCACGCAAAGAGGCTGTTTAATAACAAACCCCACTTCCAAACCACCCCCTCACCATTAAAGTATATTCCAGCTTCTAAATGCTGTCTGTGCATTTGTATGTGTGTACTCACACATACGCATACAAGAAATACACGCCCACCCAAACCATCCATCAGTAACCAGCCAACAATACAGATGTTGCAAGCAGAAACAACTGTGCCACGAGAAAGGTCTGAGCCTAAAATTTGGAAGGGTCCTCATTAAAGTCCCTAAAATGCCATCGTGCTCTGTTTAACATTGGGTCAGGTCACTTAGCCCCTCTGTGCCTCAGTTTCCCATTTGTAAGACAGGACACCACCACTGCATTCCGCCTTTGGGATGCTATGAGAAGAATACGTTAGCAAAATAGGACACGCCCTGATATCACAGCAATATAGGCCAGGCGAGAACCTACATTTACGTGAGAATTATCATCATATGGTTTAACCCAATTATTAACACACCATTTACTCAAAGTTAACTACAACTCAAGAAAGAATCAAACTCATATTAGCTAATATTTCAACAGGTCCTTCTCTTTCTCCACAACAGACTTGGCACACAGATGATTTTGCATCATCGTTACGCAAAATGGCTCACTTATTTCAACGTCTCATTCTGAATTTGCAGGTGATATCCTAACTATTGTCCTCAAAGATAACACTAAGGACACATATCCCCTCCTTACTTTGGATTCAAACTCAGACCATATCCCTCAGAGAAGCAAGCTCAGCTCCTCACTTAGTAAGTTGTCCGACCACCTGTAATTCAGCACAACGATTCCATCATTGTATATTAAAAAAAAAATGAACATTGATTTTCCCGTAATAAATCTCACAAAGCTATGGAAAGATTACGTTCTAAAAATTCTAAAATTTATTATGTTTCATACTTTGGAATTTTTTTTTAACTAGATTTTCCTTCTAAAACCACTTGCTCCTGTTGAGAAAGTCTGCAAAGAATACAATATTTAAAAGGCTCATTTTCTACTTTTTATCACCTCATCTTTTATTACCAAAGACTGCCATGTGCATCTTTCCATACATGTTCAACAGTTGAGTCCATCTTGGCAATTCCTGGAACTATAATGTGAATTTTACTGTTAGATGGCATAGCACTGTAGG
>NW_009623674.1:100262-113673 GCF_000690535.1 Cariama cristata
CCAAAATACACGAATGAATTCTAACCAATTCAAACCAAGAAAGACGGGAAAGGGAGGCAATGCAGAAGGCGGCACTACTCAGCAATCCACATCTAAGAAAGGAACTGAAGAGAAATAATCTGAATCAAAGAGTAACAAAAGAGCATCAAAGCACACATTACCACTTTCCCTGGCATCTCTCTCTCAATCATCTAAATGGTTCATTTAACCTGTTCCTAAGTGCCTCTGTGGAAGAAAATGCAAATTTTTATGCAAGTAAAAATGACTCATCACTTAAGCAGAAGGATCTTAACCCATCAGCAAATAAGTTAAAAGTAAAATTGGTAACTTAGATAAGCCGCAAAGCCATGAGCAAAGATGAGTATACATCAAAAGGTGGCATAGAAAACACATCTTAAATATGTTAACGAGTGCCAGAAAGTCATGTCTTGGCCTGAAAGGGTATACAGTTCAACAAAGAGGCACGCTACCATCACAGCAACCAAATACAGAAAAACAGATTTCTGCAACCTGCAGCAAAAAACCTCCTGCGGGAGACAGCATGGCTATGATGGAGCACTGCTGTCAAGAGGACAAGGCAGGATGTGTTGAGATTTCCCCCATTTGATTTCCCATTTCCCCATCAGCTCCACTCTCAGATATCACAAAGCACGTCTGGCCTTGGTCATTCATACACATTTTTCCACCCTATGAGCAAGTGAAATTCAGGACTTCCAGGTAGAGAAAGGCATATGAATGCTTCTCTACACTCCAGACATACTAAAGCACAGAACACCGCATAGAGGCTTTTATAGATCAGGAGAAGAGAAGGAATTAGGAAAGCTAATACCAAAGAGGTCCCAACACTACTTTGAGCTCTGTAAAGCAGCTGGGTGAATTATTTCAGGATGAACAGGACTAAGCACAGATATTACTGTTATTTATTATATAACATCCCATATTGCTGCATTTTCAATTCACCCACAACCACCTCCTGGAGCACTTACACTGTCACTCCGTTCTTATGTTGCCCTAGTTTTCCAGCTTTCTTCTATCTAGGTAAATATAGAGGCCCAATCTCTGAAGCAGCTGAGTACCTATTATATCCTGCTGTTTCTCCCTCGCACTTATCCTATTATGCTATTACAGCTGGTGTAGGGTCGTGTGTTTTCTATTTTGTGACATAATATTGTGGGCCCAATTCCACCATCACTAATACACTATATAATAAGGGTGAGACACACAGGAGTGCTGGTAAGAGCACTTCATGTGGCAGGAGTCAGGGCTACAAATGGTGAGACTGCTATCACTCCGCAGGAACCAGGATCTGCTCATTCCCACAGATACTGTTATGCCTTCCATTTATACACAAATTACCATTGTATATATACAAGACAGTACCAACCTAAAATAACAACCACAGCAAATACAGCCACTTAATATGTGCAAATAGAGACAACTTGGATGCATATCAGAATGAATAACCTCTCTCTCTCTGCCTTTTAAGCAGAGGAAGATATTATTTCAGGACTTTGGTTCTTCTCAGCTCCGTCCATCTTCTGCAGCTGAAGGTACCAGAGCCCTGACCGGCAAAAAGGGAAGCGAGCAGTGCCTGTGGTATATGGGTCTTTCCCTTCTCCTAGACTCTTTGTGCAGGGGAATTTTTGTGACCTTTTGTCCTTAAAATCTCCACCGATACTTTTGTTCTTGGAACGAAGCCAAAGTGACTCTCTGGGATGCTCTGCAGTGGTCATTGGGTCCAGCAGTAGTTTGTTGTGCCATTCTGAGCCAGCGTCCATGAGGGTTTTGAGCCTACACACATTGGGCACCTGAGGCCAGGCTAAATTTCAGCCTACTGCCAGCCCAGGAGACTCTGGATGGAGAATAGCCGATTAAGGAGGAGCTCCAAGCCAGATCAGAAAGCATTGAAAAGAGATGGGATTTAGCAATTCAGACAGAGCTCTCCACTAAAATAGCAATGTCATTTTCAAGCACAAGCTGGTATCTCCTTGACATCAGGTCATGTAGGACAAAAAAGTAACTCTCTGCAGCACATTGAGTATCTGGAAGTAGCAACTACAACAGCAAACAACGGAAAGCCAAAGAAGGTTGTATACCGGTGAGCTCAGGTACAACATGCAACAGGGCAGGAGGACTGAGCAGAGATGCAGGATTTGGTGACAGCGAAGGCTTTAGCCTTTCGTCTCTGCCCGAACAAAATACAGTGCAGGCAAGGAGTATGGCCTACCAAATTATCACACAGTCCCTGTGACCCATTGCATAAATATCCAGGGCTTATTATTTCTATTACTACACATGTAGAAAGTACCAGGCATGACTGGGTGGTAATTTACAAAGCTCAGTATCAACAAAAGGTAAAAAACTTTGAAAGCAATGGGAATTAATTGCCTCAAATTAATACCATCTTCTGAGCTGAAGCATATGTTAAGAACAGAGCAGGTTCCTCCATCTCTTTTTCCAACTGCTGCTCTCAGAGATTCGCCTATGGTCACAGAGAAAAGCCACTGCAGTGCTACCACACCCAGATCTCAGCTGCTTCAATTCCAAGCCTTGGCAACAAGAGCAAAGGTCCTGGACCAAGACTGACATCATGAACAAGGAATAATGAGCACATTTCTATCCTATTTAAAACTATCAAATGATTGCAAAATATCATAATTATCGATTAGTTAGGGCCTTTTGTCAAAATCTTCATTTTTTTAATAAGGACTATAATGAGAATATAAATTAGATTATAAATATTATGTTGTATCTATATCTTCGTTACGGTTATAGCTAACCTGCTTATCAGTAAAAAAGAAGAGATATGCAAGCTGATGAAGAGCAAATTCTGCTGTTGGGTTCCTTCTCCTCTGACTTTTAAAACAGGCTGCTCTAATCTGTCTCCAGTGCCACTGAAATAGGGAAATAAATCAACGAGGCTAATTCTTAATTCTGAAGAATAAGGAAGCTACAGAGCCAAAGGGGACCAGAAGAACATTAGAAGAAACTGTAAAGGGGAAGGAGGGACATCTGTGGTACTCAAGGGCTTTTCCTCAAATCAGCACCATCCCTGAGCTCAGAGGATTATCTACACTGAGATCATTCTGTAAACTAAATAAAATAATAATAAAGTCCTTCATCATTTCAGTTAAGTGTTAAGTGAATTAACCACCATCTGTCTGGACTAGACTAACTCAGGGAACAGGCGGAGGTATCCCTGTATCTCTTCCTGTGAATGGTCTTGAGGACTAAACCGAAATGTGGCTCAACTCTCTAGGAAAACTCAATAGGAAATGAATGCTGTTGACCTGACTTTCAAATCGGCTCACAGAGTAACAGCGATGCAAAATGCAGTATCAGTTTACTGAGAAGTATTCCAAAGAGTCCAGTGCGTTTTAAAATAATGAGATTATCACAGGGAGCTCACTTTTGTTTACTGTACCATTTGGTGGCTGATTTCAGCCAGCAGCTTCTTGTTTAGAGGGGTAAAAACCCCACTGTAAAGAAGCAGACACAGGATAATCCACATATTAGGAACAGTTTGATTCGAAATCCATTGGAGTTCCCTGAAAGACTCCTACCAGCTTGCTGGCTATTGAATCAGTTTCCATGAAGTTAAACCCTTCTCAGCTAAGACTCTTAAGAGGGAAACAGTTCTTTTAGTAAAGATTGCCTGGACTTCATTCAGAACAGTCCTGTTGGCAGCAGTGACACATATGGAAAGTAGAGTCATTCCCCTCTATCACCCCATAAACCAGACTGTCAGCTGTGTTCAGCCATGATTTCAACCATGTCATCCTGGGTGAGGAACCAGCCCAGCACTCCTACGGTGCAACGCTGCTGAATTTTTGCCACAAATTATGCAAGCCTATTGAAACATCATGGCTTAACAAATTATACCTTACAGACATTTTGACATAAATTTCCCATTCTTTGCTTTTGGTTTGCACTTCTTGCCGGTGTCAGTCAATCTTTTGCTAAAGCCAAAATCAGCTCCCAACACACACAGCAAGCTTTGGACTTCACTGAAATCCATCCAGGAGACATCAAGAACAGATTCATAACTTACAGTAATTTCATAACTTGAGCATCTTGTGTTTTGTTCAACAGTTCGTGCGGCAAGCATAGCCATGTAAACTGAAGAGCAAAATCTGCACTGCATTTTAACTGAAGGATTCAGTAACAGCACAATGAAGAATGCATTTATAAAACTTCTGCTTGTTGAAAGATCAGAGATTTTAAACCTACTTAGGAAAATGCCAGTTTGCACAACTATCCTGTCTCTTTTTAATTCTTTGTTTACGTGCAAATTCCCCACAACCTTCGAGGGGGTTGTGTGTCACTGTGATCCACTTTCCATAATATCATACATTCCTTTGCAACCACTCTAATATCTTTGTTTTATAGCCCGTAGTGGAGAATCCCACTGAATTGAAATTATGTTAATAATGAGAGACAGAGCAGCGGGACATGAGAACTAGGTTTACTTTTTCCATCTCTCTTGTAATCAAACCAGTTAGCATCATAATCAATGCCCATCTTTATGGTGGATTAGTTCATGAAGACATCCAAAGTCACCTCTTCTCTTCTTACAGTCAGCCTGTAATGTCACAGAAACAAAATCATATTAATAGTTCATAAGCTTTTTATCTCATGTGCAGCCTAGGGCTTTTTAGCTCGCTAGTTTGTCACAGCTACCTTGTACAGCTATCCTGGGACTGCACCCAGGACCTCCAAAGTTAAACCAACAATTCTTTACAGTCCAAGCTGTGGGGTCAAAGTCCAAGAGCCAAGACAGACCCAGTTCCTCTGAGACTCTGGCACTTTAGAGATGCACAATACACACTGACCAACAGACTGTACCCTTCTCTGAACAGTAGAGACTGGCCTGGGGCATCTCTGTTGAGCTTCCACTAATTATGATGACTACAGTGTTGGCCAGAACACACAAGCAATTATAGCTTGACCTGGAGTTACAGGACTCCAAGTAAGTCACCATTAGCCGGACTGTGTCACGTATCTAAACTAACTCCAAAAGACCTATCATGCCTATATATCTCAGCACTGCTCCAGGGAGAGAGATCAGCTCAAGACCTAAAAAATATAATGCCACATTAACCTGGTATAATTAGCATCTGCATCAGCCAGGCTGGTCCTGCTTTCAGCATCTGAACTAACCCGTCTGCAGTTTGTTCTCTATCCATTACAGATACCCACCGAGTGGAATACCCAGCTGGTGAGTTCAGGGGCCAGATCCAGTTCATGAGGCAGAAAATCTGGTCCCTGGGGAGGCTGGCTGATCAACAGGCCAGACAAACTAGTATTTCTGTGTGCCTGCTTAAGCGCGTGAAAGGGCAAGACACAGGTCAGCAGCACTTATTAAGCTGCCAGTAAGACGGGACACACATCAGATGCATACCAGTGGGTTACACAAACAGGTGTTTACAGAACTTGACTCACATGTAGTTTGAATGACTTCAACTGCACCGTTCACATGAGCACAGTCACACGTGTGCAGAAGTATCTGTAGGCTTATGGACTAATTGTGTGCATAGCCGGCCCCCATATGATCTGTACATTAAGGGAAAGATCAGCATTTGATGTCTGTTTCAAATTGTAAGCAGCCCTGCTGCAATTAATCACAGCTTGGTTGATAAAGCATACTGCACTGAAATACGAACATGCATTCTGGGAAACTAACACTGTCATCTTTAGCCACAACAAGTTTATTTTAAACCTCAGTACAATGGAGGTTTGTCACTGAGTCCCTTGTCTGATCTACTCTTCTGAATGCAGCTTTCTAAACAAGTAAGAAGCAGATGGCCCAACAGATCATTTACCAAGGTTTAGATATCTCTATCACCTTCTGGTCGGAGGCTTCCAAAACAGGGATCTGTGTCCTCGGAAACCAAATATTGTCTCAATGACTGAAACTGTCAGGTCAATATATGGAATATAAACATTAAAGAACACCCATTCATCAGCACTCAAGGAAAAGGGTATAATGCTATGTGATGCGCTACCTTTCCATACATACTTAATTGCTCAACACTCACAACGTGATTTTATTAACTACTGAATTAAACTATATACTGGATTTATTACTGCCTTTGAACTAATGCTGGCATCTCTTCAACTCTCTCTCTCCCCATTCAATTTTTCTTTTTATAGCATTTTACCCACTTTATCTACAATAGTTAAGTCCAGCCTGGAAAGTACACAAAGCTATGTAACCATCTTAAACCATGTGAAATGACACGTAAATATTTCCTTTCTTCTCAACATTTTTTAAAACTATATCAAAACTGAACTCTTTCTCCCTTTCTTTGCAAGAAGCTATTAAAAAAAAAAGAATTTCTCACAGGATTTCATTCACTAACCTATTATAGTTTTCAACAGAAAAACGTATTACTGAAAAACCCCATATCAGCTTTTGCTTTAAAATTAAGGTCTTAGTTTTTATCATGGGCTGATACCAAATCCACTGCTAAAAACTGGCAAATCATTTCTCCTTTCACATAGTTTCATCAGGTGTATAAGGAAAAAAAAATGGACTACATTATAAGGGCAGCGATTACAATGAAGAAGTATTCCATCACCTAGATCTATTTCCTAAAGCCCATCTTTAAGTCAGAAATGTGAGATTTGTACAGCTGAATTTTCCCAGAAAGCGAACCCCAAATGCTTTGCTCCAGAAGCGCAGGCCGATCATCAAAGACAGACTGAGCGGCGTGATTTATACAACTAGTCACAGCTCAAAAAAAAAAAAGAGAGAGCCTGCCAGATGCAGTTTTGTTGCGAGACCCCTTCTTCTTCCCCACCACAGGCTTGTCATGTAGGCACTGCGAGGACTGTGCCACTATGTTGCGTGGAAAAAAAGCAGTAGTCCCACCAGCCATAGAAGTATGGGCAGAAGGCACCTTCTGTAGCTCCAGCTATTGGGAATTTAGCAGGTATGGCTAAAATAGATCATGTAAAAGAAAGACTGGGCAAGTTTCTTCCTGAAGGAGCCACGAACTCACAGCTTGCCCTACAGGATCTGTAACAGAGATTCTTTGAGACATTTAATGTTTGGTAGATTATTTGTTCTACCAGATATTAATATATTGTCTGATAATTCAAAGAGGGAACACATGCAGTAACTAAAAAGAAAAAAAATCCCAATAAAAGATAAAATATGCAAATAGAAAAATGCATTTAAGCAGATAGAGGCAGTGTGACATTTGCATGCAAGGCAGATTACAGGACCTTTAGATATAAGAATACTGTCCAAAGAGAAAAAAGAAATTAAATTAATCAGATACATTACTCCACCCAAGGTGTTGACCCCTTCTTGGCTTGGCCTCAACCTATGATATCTCCCCAGCTACAGTCCCACAACAGAGCCCACAATAGCAGTGGCTGGTCGCCCATCTACCACATCCATCAACCTGGAGCCTAACGAACGGCGGGTCTCCGCAAAAATTTAGCTTCACCTCAGTTGGTGCAGCTGGAGAGGTACCCTCCACCTAGATCCAATGCCAGCATGCACTGGCAGTTGGTGAGTATTGGTCTGAATCACCATCTCACACCAGAGATAAGGCCGCTTCCAATGGATTTGCCTTACACCATGCACAGCAACAACGAGCTGCCAGTAGAAAAGATGGCACTACCTACAAATTCAGTGCTCACAGGTAAAAACCACCTGCTTCTTTTAACAGGCCACATTTCGGAAACCTGCTCCTTCCACTGGCCTGAGTTAACAGGTTTGGATGGTCATAATTTCCCAGCATCGGGCCCCCTACATCCACCAAATCATAGGATAATTCAGGTTGGAAAGGACCTCAGGAAGTCTCTAGTCCAACCTCAGGGTCAGCTCAGAGATCAAACCAAGTTACTCGAGGCTTTATATAGTCCTTCATCCACCCTGTTGCTTTCCGCAAGACACAATCCTCCACTGGTAATCATCACCACTGTTTGGTTCCCATTGCCCACTGCATGTTGCTAAATCTTAGTGCCAGCTGGGCATTTTTCTGAGCTGCAGCTTGTACCTGAATTGATTTTTCTTTAGCACTTACCTATTATTTATTCAGAATTCAAAACGTATAACAAGAATAAACGAAATCGCTTGACATGATGTCTTAACTCAAGCAGTTTATCAGCTTATTTCACAACCAAACAAGCAAAATGAGAAAGTTAAATAAATGAGGGAAAAAGAACAATGGTTACAGTGAAAATATCATGCAGTTCACTTAGATATGCGCCTGCTGTCTAGCTAGCCTATCTACAGCGTTGACAAATATGCGGATATATTAGAAGAATAAATCATTTCATGTGGTCAATACTGAAGAACTGAGGTTTTAGGAGGGATTTGCATGTTGAGAAGACTGGCAAAGACTGGAAGGATTTTCTATGGACAGGCAGGAATATGAATCAGAGATGGACATCAAGGTAGGTGTCATCAGCAGAACGGAGGGAGATATAACCAGAAACAAAAGTCTGAGGTAAATTCTGTAGGAAGAACATGACTTGCAACTGGTTTATTGCTCTCTCAGCATTTAAACCTAACGTTGGCGCATTCCTTAGGCACTTGGGGCCAGGTCACACATGAGTTCAGCATCCTCTCAGCTGATCATACCTTCTCTCTACACAGCATATTATGTAGTCTCCTAATTTCATTCCCTTATTGTTCTGCCAAGTAGTACAGGATGAAGCAGGACAAGACAATGAAAACCTGTGAAGGGTGGGAAAACTATTAACAGTGCAGAGCTTGATTTTTGCTTTGATAAAAACTTGAACAGGCCTCTGAACCTTGCAGAAATGACTGTACATTCTGCAGCAACTGAAAAAATACACCAGGACCTACAAGGTGACAAGTGCCTTCCATTAGACTTCAGTCCCTTCTCAAACCATAGATAAAAAAATGTTGAAAAAACAAAGGAACAAGTGGCAGGTGGAAACACAATCTGTGTATTGCCCTTTTTAAACCTGTAACTCACACGCAGGTTAAGTCTTTCGTCATAGTCAAAGCCAGTGTAAAAATCAAAATAACATCTACAATACTCAGCACATGCACAACATTTCCTCACTGACCACCCTGGTTCAGAAAAATGTATTCACATAGAAAAAAGTGAGAATGCCACACACAGGTTGTAGAAAGCAGCTGACTAGATTTCAAGCGTATAAATAAAATTGAAGTTATACCATAAATAATTTTCCTACTGAAATCACCTTGTGGCAAAGTGATATCCCGCAAAGCTGAAACGATGTTCTGAAATCTGAATGAAGACTGGTATTTGAGCATATAAGGCACTTCTGACACAACATCAAAATATGGCAATTGCCCTGAGTTGGAAAGAAAGCAACAATTATTAAAAAATTCTTTTCTCTTTCTTGCCAATATTGTCACATGGAAGTCTTCTTTTGTGCTAACATACTAAGGGCTTTCAAAATTCTGTTTTTGTTAAACTATGTCACATGTTCTGAATAAGGAAGAATGAAATCAGCCAGCACAAAACTGTCTCAACCTCAGGGAAGACCACAACAAGCAGGACAGAGTCCCTGAGAGTTTTACACAAGAACTTCAACCTGCCTCACATCCTGCAGTTGAAGCAGATCTCAAATTGATGTTGAACACCGTGGCAGTTTTCATCAGATAAGGGTCTGTCCCCTTACACCCTCCACATTCAGAATCTTTTCTACAGACATAGTTAACCACAGATTTGCACTGATTTACCGAAAACCAACATAATCTTGCCCATTAGCAGAATAATTGCCTGGCTAGTCTTTCACTCCACACTTCTCTCTCAGCTTCCCATGGCTAAATGAGTCCTTCCCAAGCAGGCTTTTCCCAGTGGAAGATAATGTGTTCTTCCATGTCTTATTTCAGATGCTTCCACTTTTAATAGGGCTGTAACCACACCATTTTCTACCTGTCAAGCTGAAATCTCTTTGCTCCTATTGAATAATACCTAATCCTATAAACAAGCATATGGAAACCAGTGACAGTCCCTGGGGAAGATGCTGCCCATGACATGCAAAGCCTACCTGGACACAAAATTCATTGCAATGGCTTAGTTCTCCTGATTTGTAAAACTCAAAAGGCCAGTAATGCAGTGGGTTACCTAATCAGTGATTTAAAGTGATATTGCTCTACCTACATGCATCTCAGGTGGTAAGAGAATACAGATTTGGAATTAGTAAAAAGTTAATAAACCAATGGTTCAGCTTTTCCTGACATGATTCACTAGGGGTAGTTCTTCTTGCATTTTGGACTATATAAACCCGCCATATTCATAAACCTGTAATGCCACATAGGCCAGGGGCAGGGTGTGAAAGAACACACTAGGGTACAAGAACCTGCCCTCTGATTCATTACAAAATGTTACTGACAAAATTTATGTGCAAGAAGCAGGCACTGCCAAAGACTCACCAGTGAAGCTCCAACCAGGGGAAACAATACTTGCCTGAACCTCACTGCGGGATGGAGTCTCTGGAGAAGAGGCAGTAGGTGAGATCCTCTTCTTCTGTCTTGGGTAGGTCTTTCATGCAGACTTCTGGCCCTGACTTTTATCTTCAGAATAATCCAGATGACCCTTTCTCTTTCTTACTTATGAGCAATTCCCACTGAAGTCATCAAGTTACTCCTATGGGGCGGGGAGGGGAAAGAGAGAGAAATTTATTCCTATGTAGAGCAGGACTATAAGGGTTGTGCTTCACTGAAATCCCACAGGGAAAAGTTAAATAGGTGCCTGGGTCTTGAGCTGACACTGTACACAGAGCAGTTCAACCTCAGATTACAGAATGGAAAAAAAGCCTCTTTTTTTCTAATATTAAAAGCAAAATGAACACAAGTTGTCTTGGTAAAGGCGGCAATAAAATTCATTTAAACAATTAAACACACAGTGAAGTTTTCCCTTCTCTACCTGAAACAGTTCTCTCTCTCAATCCCAAGGCTGTTCCCCAGTCAATCCCCCTGAATCACCCTTTTTGCAGCAAAATGCATCTGTGGGGCCAAATGTTTCTGCCTTTGCCCTGAATAAACTTCCTTCTCCTCCCAGGTAGACCTAACATCTCAGCCACCGCCACCACATTCCCACTGACACTGTGGGATGTCCAGACACCCAAAATTCCACCCCAGTTCTTTGGAGAGGGTAACATTTCCCTACCCAGACCTACCTAAAGAAAGCACATCAAGTTATTGAAATATTTATTCCTAAATTCTGAAAGGTCAGACTGATGTCACTTCTACAAGCGTGAGTCCAGAGTAATGACCGAAATTCAGGATTTACACCCGTATGTTTGCAATCAGCACGAAGTCACTCTGTGGGCCTCTATGATCAGAAGTGTAAAATGAGAGCATTGCATGCCTAAAGCACTATAAGATAAGCCCACAGTCTCAAAAAGCAAAGAAAGGAGCGAGGCCTGATTCTGATGCTGCATCAGTATTCAGCAGTGGTTTCAGCGGGACAGCTCAGTATTTACACTGGAGTAAGGAAAATCAGGATTAGGTACCATCTGTCTCAGAGTCAGGCAACCAGAATTGCTCTACACATTTGAATCCTCTTCCCCATTTCTTTAATGTCTTACATATTCCAGGTTTTCCATTCAGCTCCACTGACAAAAGATTTTATAAAATGACAGTCCAGATTGAGAGAACAGAAATGACAACCTCTGACAAAAGAGATACCAAACTTTTATCAAGAAAAAGTGCTCCTTCCACACAGACACTGGTCTGCAATGGTAAATATAAGGCAGATGTCGAATGGAAATTAAACATTGTGCTCCCAGGGTGGCCTCAGCTGCATTCAGAGTTTGATTTAAAACAAGGCCAGAGTTCTTTCATCATTTCTTCAAAAAGTTTCAATTCTAAAGACATTCCAAACAGACACATACTTGACCTAGAACTTGGCAATGCAAGACGATATATATGTGTAAAAAAGGCTAATACGGAGAATAAAAGGCAAAGCAAGTTGTCTGTAGGACAGACTAAGAGAATTTGTGTACCAAATCACTTACATTTCAGCGTTCTGGGAGTTAAAAGTGAATTCAGGTGAAATATTTTTTCCCGTTTCTTTCAAAGTAAATTCACAACAAGCATTTATCATTTGGGAGACTCAGACAACTAGATATTCTTAAATATAACCAAAACAGGAGCCTAACTATTCAGCAGTTTAAGGAGTATTTCTCTGCAAGCTTCTTTAAGACTTAAACCATATTTGCATCTGTGAAAGCACTCTGACTGTTATTATCAGACATGATAAAATAGCACTAGACATTTGCAATGACTTAGATATTCAGACTCAAGAAGCACATATTTGAACGGTCTGTAGTGCTTTCTTTTTATAATTTCTGATAATATAATAGCTCAGTCAAAACAATGTAATAACGGACTTTTAAAAATTAAATCCCCAAACTGCTAAATATACTGTATAGTTAGGAGAGTGAGCATAAATTTAAGGGTTGAAAAGATGCTTATATTTACAAAAACAGTTAAAAGCATAAACCAAACTGCATTTGCTTCTCTTTTACTTTGTTAGATTCTCTAAGACAAAAAAAACCCTGAAAGTTAAATTACTAGATAATTTGCAACTTGAATAGGTAAATATGTTTGTACTCTTCTTGGAAGCCATATTTTAGAAATAATTTCTTTTTCTAAACATTTTAATATCAAACGCAGCAAAACAAAAAACTTTTGAGGCCATGACTTTGTAACCTCTCTGAAGTTTTGAACACCGGAAAAGCTGGCCTGTTCTCACAAGACAATCAAACACATACTTAAATGTCAAGTAAAGTCCTGTATATATATTTTCCCCCCATGAAAGGAAGAAATTGTGACAGGATTTTACTTTTAGATGACCTGACAAACCAGCACTTTCTGGCACGAGCAGGACAGTCATTCTCCCTTCATTTCCCAGTACAAGATTCAATAATCTGAAACACAAACTCATTCTACACTGAGATATTTTCAAATAAAACCAAGTTGCAAACAGTCTCTCTGGCCTTTTTAAAAAATAATTTTCAATTGCTTTAAATCATGAAATATAGATGGATGGATGAATGAATGGACAGCTAGAGAAATGCTTTCAGTCATGCTTCCTTCCCCCCCCCCCCCCCAAAAAAAGCACCATTATCCAAATAGCAACAGGAAATTTTTACCTTGTGGCTAAATAGCTCACTGTTCACTTTGCAGCTGCCTCTATTTTTTGCTGGGCAAAACACCAATACAAAAGTCTTTCCTAAGAAACCAAGCTTTTGACATAAGGGCAGCGACAAACGCAAACCTACAAAGAATTTTTCCCCCGTCCCGTCGTTATAATTCCTAATTTTGTGGGATGTATTGCTGGGCTGTTTATCATAACAGTGTGCAATAAAAAGGACGACTAACTCTTGCAATTTTCTCCCTACTCCTCCCCTTGACAGGGGCCACTGATAGGGAAAGAGGCTCGGG
>NW_009623674.1:113687-155532 GCF_000690535.1 Cariama cristata
GCAGTGAAAGGCTAAGAAACAATAGGCAACCATGGCTTTGACAATGCAGCCCTGAACCCTTTTTGCTCCCGCTGTGACACTTGCATTCAAGAGCAAGGGCGGCTGCCATCATAAGAATGGACAATGGCATGAGGAATACAAGGGAGAGGGGGGATAAAAAAAAAAAAAAAGGAAATCAGATGAATTCAGAGCTAAGATGGCAGAGCTCTCACCTTTTCCGCTTTTTTCGAGTAATCTGGATGGAGACGTCCCGCAGAGAAGAGATAAAAAGGGTGTGCTGAACTGTTGGATGGTTCTGAAGACTTCTGCATTTGCAAACGCATTTTAGAACTATTTGTAGGGGTATATATGCTGCATGCCATCTCTCTGTCTCTGTCTCTCTCTCTCTCTGTGTGTCTCTCTCTCTTCTGTTTTATGTCCTGCTATCTCCATCACACACCTCTAATAGTATGAAGACTTTCTGCCCATGTAAGTAAGTGAGAGTGTGTGTTCCTTAATGTTTGAATCAAGACACACGTCTGCATGCATTTCTAATCTAAGGAGCCTATAGCAGTTACTACAACTATCAATTAGTCAGCAATAGCTTGAGATCCCCATGTGTCTGGGTGAACAAAGGTGAGAAACACATGCAAATAGTACTACAGCACCTGGGTCACGTACAGTAACTTAGCTAGCAACAAATAATTGCATCTGTTTCTGCCTTTTCGATGCTTCTTGCTCATTGTTATGTAAAGTTACAGGTTATTAATGTGAATAGTAACACAATTAGACATGGCATTGTATATTTTCATTTGAACAACACAATAAAAGGAAATTAAGCTTAACTAGATGGAAATAAATGGTGACTTAAAGGCTTTAAACTAAAAGATTCTCTGATCTGTAGCACTGCTTCCATTTTTTGATCATTTGTTCCTGAGTTAAAGATGCAAATGATGTAGATGTATTTGGTCATTTTATATATATTAGATAAGAAACTGATTATTCCAGAGGAGACAGAGTGGATGCTTAATTTCCTGAAGTTAAGTCAGTAAAGAGGGTGAGCTAAATCTGTTACTATTTTTTTTAATTAAGCAACTGTTACTTTTAAGATCATTTTAAGGGTGTTTTTTCAGATGTTTTAGACTTAAGCCAAACAATTAAGAAGAAAGATACGGTACCTTTTACTCTCTCCTTCTTCTTAACCTCAAAAAATGAGCCTTATACCTTTAAAAACTGTCAGAGTCAAAACGGACTAAAAAAAAAAAATGCCCTGAACAAAATCAAAAAAAATAAAACGAAAAAGCTCCAAAATCCAGCACCACTCTGACTCCACCACAAGAAAAGACAGAGCTAGGTTGCTATCCATGAGCAGAGAGCATTTCAAAGGTGACAACACAGTCTGTGGACAACGTTATTTACACAGATTTGATAAGAGCGACTACGGCTCCAAACTGTAATTTAATTTGCAGAAATCATACCCCACGTTTTGAAGTGCAGGGAACTCCGAAAATTAAGCAGTTTGACAGAAAGAGGTTGCTGCTGAGAAGTAAGCCTTTTTTCCTCACGTACAATATGCTCACAGAGTCCTGCAAGGATGCACGCTGCATAACCCTCTATCATTAGCTCTCTTTCTACTTATATCAGCTTCCATGGGAGGCTAATTAGTGACACCAAAGGAAAAACATTCTTCCCAATTTTGGGTTCCAAGAAACTGTCAAGTTTATTTAGCTTTAGATGGCATAAAGGAAAAAAAAAAACACAACACCCAAACCTTAAATTTAAAACAACCGAAATACCTCCTTAAAGAAATAACTCGCCAGCTCCCTCACCTTTTAAGCACGGGCTAGTGGCTAGAAGATTACAGCCAGCCACTGCTAACAACACAGAAGGTGCTCGCAATCAAGCAAGATTAAAGAAAAGCTGCAGTAAAACAAGTCTTTGCCCAGAGAAGCCCTGAGTGCAAGCATCCCAGAGCTGACTGTACGGCGTAAAATAAAGCAATAACGGGCTTTCAAAAGAAACGGTGCTAAATGGGTGTTGTGCTGACCCGCCATGCAGTTTCATTTCAAAACTTAGCTGTTGGGAATTGCAGGCGCTATGGAGACAGAAGATTTTCCAATATGCCAAGCGCAGAGTTTATCGTAGGCTCTTTGCTCTCTGAAAGAAAGACAGCGCATAGAGGACTAGCACAACACGGAGAGCAGTGGCCGGCTTTGCAACTCCACCAGAAACAACCACGCTCGCGGTCCCTTTGCCAGAGGTCCTATCAGCCAGACAAAAGCATAACAAAAACTACAAAATAATCTCGCCCTTCGCCGAACAATGAGACCTTAAAATATATGTACGCCAGGGTATTACATGCAGAATAGGCAGGGGGAGGGGCAGGGGGATGAGAACAACATTTCCCATCAATGCATTTTATTTCTTAGTGTCTGAAAAGGCTCTTTCCCACTTTAATGTGAATTACTCATCTCTTTTATCGTGCCAGTCTGATGCCTGCAAATGTACATCTCAGGTGAAAAGGGGCATTTGTTTAGGAGCTCAAACAGAAACTAATCACTCGATACTTATCTGGGCTTCAAAAGTAGTTAAATAGAATAGTAAAGACTATAATGATTCCTGTGGCTATCTAGCTACTAACACCACTTGGGCACACAGGTCCATCAGACAGTAAGGTAGCTAAGGGAGGAAGGCGGTTAAACCAGAGACCTGTGTATTTTTACTACTGTATTTTATGTCCAGTTCTTCTAGTCTGAGTCCTGATACCATGACTCCTTCAAACATACCACGTTCTGATAAAGTAAGTCAGCTTTCTTTAGAAAAAAAACCTAGATGAATAGACACCACTAATCAGATGTAATGTAATCGAATGCTCTTCTTCATCTAATCTGTCTGCTCTGTGTAATCTAGCTATTCTACCAGCTCTAGCATTTGTAATAGGCATGACATTGATTCAGATCTTGTATGATGTTATTTCAGTATTTTATTCTTAAATGAGACTACAAGTTGGGTGGCTACTTTGCATTCAAAACTCTTAATCAACTTTGTAAATGATATCATGTGTAAAGGAAAGCTGATCTGCACCTTTCTGCTACTTTTTAATTGTTACATTTCATAACGTTGCAGACAATTCTCAGAGCATGGCACAAATTTTTAGACAGACAAAAGAGCAACAAGAATTTAACAACAGAACTGCCTAGGATCAACAGAAAAAAAAAAAATGAAAACCACAAAGCTATTTGATAAGATCTGCCTTCAGACACAAGCTGGAAAAATATGAAATCTTGTCAGCATACAACACTGATACATTTTTATGTTTTCTAAAATGCAGAATGATTTCCTTAAAAACAAGCATTTAAAAAACATCTACCTCGGTTCTCCCCAAAGAAAAAGAAAACCTTGTCTTATTTTACAGGACAAGCAGGATTCACAGACTAACGGACAAATCAGTCTGCTAGGTAAATGACAGCAGTGGAAAGAACAAACAAACCCTCTCACACAAACAAATATATTTGAATGTAATAAAAATGTTGACAACTGTTATGCGATTAAACCAATTGTTTTTTTCATTTAAGGCCTTACCATTGAAATAATTTAAAATTAAGTGAGAAACATAAGCCCCTTGGGTTTTGTACAAGAGGTTTAATTTGTAGAAATAGTTGTGGGTTTTTTTAAACGTAGCTATTTTCAACGTTGCAAGATAAAGCTCTCTTTTTTTCCTAATTTTATTTTAAGAATAGACCCCATTTAGGATTTCACATTGTAAATCTCCCTATGTCTGAATGCTGTTACAAGGTTTGACAATGAAAGAATAATTCATGTCAGACAAAAAGAGCCCTTCAATCAGCTTCATGCAGCTTTTCTCCTGCAGGGCTATGCCAAAACGAATGTGGAATCCTGAACTGAACCATCCATCACATTTCCCGAGTCTTTCAATTAATGACACTGCAATCAGATCGATGGCGTGTAATAAGAAAAGAGCTTTGCATTTCTATACCTATTAATTCGCTGAGTAACTCCAGTGGTAAAACGTGACCAGAAAGGGGAAAGAAAAGAAAATTTCATCCTCCTAGCAAGATTTTTGGGGATGTTTAAGCCACTCTGTACCAGCCTCTGTTCTACATCCCCGCCGCACCCCAAGTCCTGAGTGCTCAAAGATAAAATCACATAGGCTTTTTTGTTTAAAAGCAGGACAGTCTCCCTTCCAGACAGGTATTTTCTCTTCCGCTGCTAAGCACATGAAACACTAAGTGTTTTTCGTGTAGACACTCTAGATTATAAAGAGGAGTCCATTTTTCTTCCAGGCTCAGACTGGTCAGCCCCCACCAGACTCCTGCTAGCCAGAAATGTCCTCTCTGCAATCTGAGCCATGGAGGAGTGCAGTCACTTACAGGGCAGGACTCTGCAGACTCGTTCTCCGGTGCGAACGCAGTAATTAGCGACAAAATTTCCAGATCACAGAACATGCCAAGGATGGAGTTACCTCACACAGTGATTAACCTCCAACAAAACGAGGTGGGGGAGAGAGAGCTGGGCAGGGGGTGAGGGCAGGCGGGACAAAAAAGTCTACCAGCAACTATGGGATGAAATTAGAGTGACCTCATGTCAGTGAACTGGCATAAGATTTTGGATCGATGACAAAAATTATCAAGGCTTTGCAGAATGGAGCTGCCAAGCACATTTCAATTCCCTTACTGCAAACGTTGTGGGTATTGTTTAGAGAAGCCGAACACTACAGGAAAGAGAAAACTGCAATTAACCAGAACATTGGGATTATTAAAAGGGTTTCGTTCCAAATTGTCTTTTCTTTTAAAAGGTAGCTTTTGGGCCTTCAAACGCCTGACTTACAAAATACCCTCTCTTTGAATATGACGCAGCCACGCATTTCCTCAAAAGCTACCGAGTCTCTCCTTTCTGGGTCATACAGGGAAATAAGAGCTCAAATCAAAAGGCTTTACCACCTTGCGGCTGACGAGCAGCTTAGAAGGAAGGAGTGATTTGGAGGACCTCCCAGGAGACAAGGGTGGGTCACAGGCGATGAGAGACCCATCTTGCCTACAGAAAGATCCCCTTGTGTTGCCTTGGACAGGAAACTGGACGTGAACTGCCCCTGCCAACGTTAACCCCTTCCTCTGGATCAGATGAAGCCTTCCACCTCCAGTGCTGAGACTTATTTCAGCAGCTTTGGCTTTACCTCAAAGGAAAGAAGCTGCAGCTGTGATAGGAGATGGAGCAAGGTCAAAACCTACAAAAAGATCTTCTTTTGGGAGCAATAGACTTCCAGTGATGTTGTGTATTTTGGAAGTCTTCAGAAAGGAAAAAAAAAATCTTTACGAGAGAAAACAAGAAATGGAACAACAGGAAACAAGGGAGGTTTTTAAGGTTCACTTCACAAATCCTTTTAAATATCAAAGAGTGCTTTTAAAGGATCATTTCTGGCTTTGCCTCTTAGCATCTTTTATGACCAAATTTCAGCAATTCCAAATTTCCGCAGCACCTCAAAAAAAAAAAACCTTGTTAATGCCACATCTGAATGTACCCATCCATGCCACACATGGGCTCAGACATAAGCTTGCGGGCCGAGGAGGGGAACTCAAAACACCATGGCAATAAGTGAAATGGGACAATGCCCATGAGCTGACTTGCAAAATAACTGCAACTAAAGCACAGTGAGAGATGCCCACTCACTGGCAGACAAAGAACAATAAATAAATAAATCATGTAGAAGCAAAGACAATTCATTTACAAATAAAACATGAGAGCTGAATGCAGGCTAAAGAAATAGGAAAAAAGAAATCTGGGACGAGAAACCCATAAAACTGAAAGGAACTTTGACTAGGAAGCCAAACACAAAATATTTATATTGCATGTCGCTGTATCTTGCCCTCTCTCTATCGAGCACATAAATGCACACAACCATAGGTGTCTCGGGACCCCACCACGTTTCAGAAGAGCAGGTTTCAGAGCACGGTTGCAGCACACATACCTCAGTGACCTCCAAAGTACAACCAGCCGCTCAGGCTAGAAGTCAGCCCACATCACCCCTCCTGACTTACAGGAGATGTTACAGCGACAACAACCCCAACTAGATTTTGTGCACGTATCAGCATCTATACACAAGGAGGTGTATTTAAGCCCAGGGAGGCTGCAGGAGTTGGGGGGGCATATTTCTGACATTATACAAGATTCTCACAGCAAATACGTGACTGGAGATTTACAGCTCTGAACAGTGCCCTGCACTGCCCAGTTGCAAAGCACAGTATGTGCTCCACAGCTTAATAACATACAAATGTCTTGTCTGCTAGCAGGTCAGGGAGAGGGGAGAAAGGGGTGCTGCCTCAAGCCATTATTTCAGCACTGGCTGCCTTCCAGGAACTAACAGAGCTTCAGAAGGCACAGGCAGACTTGCTTACATCTGCTTCCCTCTGCTGTAGCTGCAGACAGACTTACACACTGGTAGTTTGTTTCTTTTTTTTTTTTTTTTTCCTTTAAATGGGTTTGGACAAGCTTTCAGTAGGTATTCTCAGGGTTCTTTTCCTCATCTCTCTCAAAGGAGCTTTGGGAGTGACCACTGCAAATGAAATTGATAAAGAGAAGGCTTCTATAATTGTTTGTCTTGTTCGGTGGCTGGGGCAACGGCAGCATCTGGCCTTGTGGTAATGCATCTGTCTACAAAAGCTGTGGAGCCTCTGTTAGCCCCTGTCAACAGAAAAAGTCAGCTACCTGTCTTGCTGCCGTACAGACGGGCACACAAAAAACCCACCCGGACTGTTCAAAGTCATGACCAAATCTAAGCTTTAGGAGTCAGACCTCGTGCTATGTGGTGGGATGCATTTCTGGAAATTAAGCTATCGAAATAGGGAGCTTGATCTAACAAGGTCCTGGGTTCAATCCCTACTGATCACAACATTTAAACAGTCATTATTAAATTTCCTTCTTTCTACTGAAATAGTAACTAAAAAGACACCTTCACAATGCTCTTGGTGCTCTAGCACATGATTAACACTACAATTACATTTCAGCATTAAAACAATCAATTCAACAAGGACGCTGCTAGTCAGCCACCACCTATAAAAACTCCCCTGTGTCTCCTTATCTACGAAGCCTATTCTTAGCTTTCTCCAAATTCCCGTTCAAACAGTAGCACTGCAATCACTTCTATCCATCAAAATAAAAGTAGGTATATTTCAGTACCTGCATTTTACAAATAACTATCTGACAACACAGTATTATTAAAAGGTAGACAAGAAAATTAAAGGAAAACCTGAAAGTAAGTGAGATCATAGACTGAAGGAATGGTTTGGGTTGGAAGGGACCTTTAAAGATCATCTAGGTGCTAAAATATTCTAAGGATGCAGGATGTACATCCTCAGAATCCTGAGGATGTAAAATATACAAGGCTGGAAGAGGTCAGACACGGTTTAAGTTCTCAAGTAAGGGTGGGGATTCCCCAAAGAATCAGGGACACATATTGGGACAATTCTACATTTCGTAGGCACCTAAATGAGACAGAGGTGCACAAGGTGTTTTTGAAAGGACAATGTGTTGCCACTGGAATGAAAGAAGGTTGAGGAGCACTGGTTTAGGAGTCATGAAGATCAGGGTCGGTGGGGTGGGGGGCAATCCCAGTTTCACATCCCTCACGATGCCATGGAATAAAAAAAAAAGAGCACTTTAATTTTGTTCTGGGCTCTCTCCACTGCCTGATCTCATCCTCAGATAAAACAATAGAATCACATATACAAATATTGGCAGCGTTCAGCCTTGTTTTTCACTGCAAGCCCAAAGCGCACGCGGCAGTGAAATTGCAAGCTCTTCTGAGCATGTCTAATCAGCTCTGCCTGCCAGGTTTTCAATCTCTAGTGGCCATTTCTGTTCCCAATTTATACAAAAATGCAGCTTCTAGTATGCTTGGTGTTCTGAGGACAAGCTCCGGTCCTCAGGCCCATCTGAAACAGGAGAACACACATGGAAGGAGCAGGCACAGAAAGGAGTTTATTAATTGGCCTCTCTTGATCTCCCTGCTGGGATGTCTACTCAAAGCCATGGGGCTTGGTGAGAACACTTCTCCAATGGATTTATTTTTCCACTGTGTCTCCTGGAGGTATAGCCTTGGAGATATAGCACAGAAGGTGGAAGACTAAACTATATCAGCTGCTCCATAGCAGAGAGCAAGAAGAACCACCCTACACGCTCATCAGTCCCACCCAGCTTAGAAAAGAGCGAACAATAGTCCATCAGCACCTAGACAGAACCAATTAGCTCTTGTTCCCTCATCAGGGGTGTTTTCTCTGTCATTTAGTTAACACCAATAATTCAGTAGTGCCAACTTGGTTCTAAAGAAGAACAAACGCACTTTTTTCTTTTTTTTTTCCTTCAAGAGTTGCCTAAGTGCCTACAGAAATATCCAGTAAACGGGCTTTGTTTGAAAAAAAAAAAAAAAACAACCACCAACCAAACACTGGGCCTTTATCTGCATCTTTCAACAACTAACCAACTTTTAAAGTATCAGCATTACATGTTTAGGGCTGACACTATATTCATATAACTTTTGACGTAAAAAATCAGTTGTCAAAATTATTCACATAGTCTCCCCTCTGCAATGAATGGAAAGAGCAACAATTCCAATAGGCAATTCAATTCTTCCTAACACAGGGTCTAAAATAGCTAAAATCATTCACTCTTTGGATATGCCCCCTTCTCTCCACTGGTTAGAAAGAGATCCTGACTGATCAGCATAGCCCTAAACTACTAATTCTTAGACATTTAAATTAGACAAGATTAATCCTCTCCAAAGTGTCTAGCCCTTGTATGACTAACATTGGGATTTCCTACAGGGATGTAGCAGCGTAAAACTGATAAACCTCTCGAATATCCTATGTCATTTGAAAATAACACATTTCCAAAGCCCTAGCCAGTATCTCACCTGTGTCACACAACTTTTTGACATACAGATTGAGATGTCTCATGCATTCCTCTAATATCTCAGGAGTGGAAATTTGTAAGAAAGAGGTTATGGACAATGTTATTTATGCTCCTTAAGCAAATCTCTTCTTAATTTCAAGTGCCTAATCATTTTCTTGCGTCTGTTACCTTGGTTCTCACCTTCTTCCTGTTGTTCTACCTCTACTACACTCGTATACATACATGCACACCCAAATACATATATATTTGGTCTTGACAGATACAGAGATAACTTACAAAAAGGAGCTTAATCTTAAATAATGCCAGGATACAGAAAAGAAAAAAAATCTATTTACATTTCTGTGGGTTAAAAAATAAGTCTTATTCATTCAAAAGCTGGGAAGTGGGATAATTGGAGGTACTATCAGATGCTTATCAGATTTATGCCAATGGTTAGTGAGCCTTAACTGCAAACACAGACATATCAGTGTTCTTGTAAGTCAGCTGCTGCATGTTTTAAAGGGAAGTCACCTCTTCTCCAAGAGTACATTAGTCACACGTAAACTGTTGAACCTGGAGAAATAAAACTTTCCTGATGGTCACAGTAGTTGCCTTATGGAAGACCTTATTACCCTTACATTAGCCTGTAAGATTACCATTATTATTGAACTCAAAACTAACTGCTGGTGTTTCAACTCAGCAGCCTTCTGCAGCAGAATACAACGGGCTGGCCATGCACTGTGAGTATGATTCATACCTTCAAAGGCAGAATATAAGGATTATATACTGCTTTGGCTCACTGGAGGATGTGCATGAGTTTAAATACCTGTGTATTAGGGTTCAAGAGAAACAGATTTTTGGCTCTCCCCAGAGTATCCAAATATGGTTGGTCTGATGTGGATTTATCAAAACTTTTATATTCTAGCAGACATCTGATAAAAGTAATATCCTCTAAACAGTTTTTAACATCTAAAACAGAGAAGGTGACCCTACAGAACAAACACAGTGCGTCTGAACTCTTCAGTTTACCTTGAGCTCCTACACAGAGATCAGAGGCCAACTACACAAGAGAAGTTTGATACAACTCCACTGGATGTTTCCCGGACACTTCCAGCTATTTATATAAGCACTAAAGCCGGTTACTGGGCTATCATAGGATTTTCCAAGTTTTACAATCCAGTTTCTTTTAGGAATTCACCTTCAGAATGTGTGGTGAGAAGATGATGCTCTAAAAACAGTGTTACCGCTCTGTAAATCATGTTACCTATGAGCTTGCTCAGACCTCAAAGAAAATGCCTGAAGAACGCCTTGTAAGTTGAGTTTAGCCTGGCATAAGTAGGTGGTTTCACTAACAGTAGTGAGGTTTTGGCCCATTTTTTCAATTGAAAATCTGGTACAATGAAGCCTGCAGAACTGAAAAAACATATACAAACCGTGATCAGAGACTTAGGTTTCTAAACAGTACTGAGGTTGCAAAAACAAATTGACATCAACATATGGGGAAAGTCTGAACTTGCAGCAAACATTCGCATATGTGAGAAACTTTGGCACGTAAGAGTCCCCATTAAATTCAAATATACAATGCACAAGATTAAAGTTATTCAGAGGCATTAGTGTTTGCAAGATCAGACCCTGAGATTTCTCTGTGTAGTAACAGTTACTTTAGGTTTAATCTGTTATTGCATTAATATCTATAAAGAGCATATATAAATACAAATCAGATGGCAGCTGCAGTCTTACTGAAGAAAAACAAAAAAGACTGGAGGGCTAGGGGGGAACTAAAATTTCCATGATGGCAATTTCCAATGCCATGTATTTCGGGATTATCATCCTGCTCAAACTGCAGCTACTTTTTTTCCATACACAATACACACATATATATGAGAACGAAAAAGGCAAAGAAATTAATTTGGGAAAGAAGGGAAGGACAATACTTATGAGAAAAATTGCTTCAAAATGGACAGACTGCCCTTACACAGGAGCAAGTGATAGTCTTAAGTATGGCAACCCCCCCTCAAGATTTCTTTGAAAAGCCTCATGTACTCTACTTAACACTTAAGAAAATTCACTAGGGAATAATAACCTCTAATTTATTTTGGCTACAGTGATCTTCATCTGTGCTTCCGTTAATCTCACTCTGAAGATTTCAGGGTACTTTTCTACTAGAGACTGAATCATTCTCTAGCTGCCTAGTAGTTAATCTGCTCAGATATTTCCCCAAATAACCATCTGCTCTACCTTGTATTTGTTTCACTCTCCAACTATCTTAGTTCTTGGTCTGTCCTGCTGGCTTATTCAGCACTCTTTAAATTTCTCCTCTGGCCTTATGTCTGGTTGCTTATGTTTTGGACAGACAATAGAGGTGATACAGGCCATTATTCATGAGAAGCTTCAAGTGTAACGTGAGAAACATCTCATCTCCTGACCCCTGTTAGCATAAGAATTGCTGATAAAATTCTGAACTGAAAGAGAAGAATCTTCTGGGAAAAATATAGGCAAAAGTTTCACTTGAGAGATGTGTTTTGTAAGAAGAATCCAGATTAATTCTCTGCCTAAGGACCAGATCTAACCCCCAGTGCAGTTACTGGGAATCTAGAGAGGTAGTGCGAGAGAGACCTTACATGCTTGTGAAATTTTAGAGAAGGATATTCTTTACCACTCCTACAGCTCTCTGCTCTTGCATTTTATTTTTTTATCAAAGGATCGCAAAAGCGATTTGCACACTTCAGTGAATTAAGCCTCACAATGCATCTGGAGAGGGTGCAAAGGTAGTTCTATTGATTCCCCATGTGGATCACCTAAGTTAAAGACTGAAGCGATCTCCTTGGATCATGCATTTTCATGCACCATCAAGTTACCAAGTTTTAACTGGTTTCAACTGATTTTAACAGAGTTACAACTGAAAGAAGTTGAGGTGACACAGTGGAAAAATCACACATACTGAAAGCATAGTCTCTGTCAAAGGATCATCAGACACTAAACAGTACATCTGATCATAGAAAGCAAATTTCAGTAACAGTAGAGCATGCATCCGCACTTTGGAAGCAAAGGCAGGAATTGACCCACCCTACTGTCTCCTGAGGTGCCTATGGAAAACCCATAGGCAGACAGACAGACGTATTCGTCTTGAAGCAACAAATGCCATGCCATAATATACCTACATAGCATACCGAGGGCCAAATTCTTTCTAACAAAAATTTTCAGAGCTTATTGACTTGATCCCAATTCATTCAGTTTACAGATGTACCAGTGGCTCCAGCAATTCTGTATCACATTTGCTACAGAAATTGGCACTGTTAACACTGCCCGTGTGGAGAACAGCGTAACACGTTATTGAACTGGAACTCCAGTGGAGTGGCATTCACCTTAACCAGAAGGGTATCAGACAGCACTGAGAGGCAGACATATCCATGGGACAATTTTCAGTAGAAAGAAGTGCTATCCTGCTTGCTGAGACAGGATGAGACCAAGTGTTTAAGAAACCCATTTCATCCCGTGTACCCTGCAATTGGGATAAATTATGTGACTTAAGTTTTTCCACATCTAGCTTTGGTGATTCTAATCACAATTACTTCTTCCTTTTCCTTGTTTGCTTTGAGACATCACACCAACCCCAAGTAGACTCACAAGCAAAGTATTGATGCTGTTTGTACTTCCACTGGATATTATTTCACACCAAAGTTGGCACAACTGGCATCAATGGGGTTGCCTTAGAAGAAGTAGAGCCCCAGGCCCATCAACTTCATTTTACTTATATGAGGTATATAGACAAGATAACGTGTTATATCTCAAAGTGGCAGAGAGATGTCCAGCCTGTCAACTCACACATTCAGCTTTAGCTAGTGGAACTGCACAAACCAAAACTGAGATGGTTTATGTGCTGATTCACATATATGATAACAGACTACAGGACTTGCAAGTGAACCTTGCTGAAGCTCTTTAACTGAACACTTGCCACATCAGAGCACAACCCTTCAACCCATTTCTGTCCTCCACAAATACCTGAAGTTTGGTCATGCATCCAAACTCAACAGGGTAAGACCTGGCACAGATGTAAGGGATGCTAATGAGTCAAAGCAACTTGCAACAGATGGTCCCACTTCATCTAACTGGAGCCCAAAGGGTTTGCCATCCAGCCACAGAGCCATGCACGGGATTCAAAAGGCAGGGGCACTCCCAGGATAGCCTCTGTGCCTCCACTGCACAATCCCAGAGATGAATCTGGGATGATCAGCTCAAATCTGAGGTGAACATGGGCCAGCAACAGAAGGACATCACTACACCCTTTGAAGATTTTCAGATGCATTGCAGCCCAGTTCTGACAAGCCATTTAACTGTTTAGCAGCACAAAGCTATGAATAACAATTCATACATTTGATAACCTACACAAAATCACGTCTGAGATGCACCAAGCTCTACCATTAATAAAATGCAAGCACTACAATTTTAATATCATATTGTACCAATACTGTTCATATCTTACCATATTCATGAGGGTGAGGTGTTACTTTCACCCTTTTACAGTTGGGTGAAGCGAGATGCAGAGGTGCGCAATTTGACCCAGGATATAAATCATGTCTGTGTCAGCCGCAGACCACAATAGTTCACAACTTTCAGGTGAGCTTTCAGTGCCCTAGATCTTACTCGCTTTCACCAGCGTACTTGATTCAGCACAAACTAAACCAATACTACTTTAAAGGAAAAGCATTAAATAAATGGCAAACAGCAAACCAAATGGGCAATTAATATACTTGGATGGACTAAAGGAAAAATCTACATGTACATACTCAAACTATTCCAAAACAAAATCTAAACATACCGAGAAATGTTTATAGACGTTCAAACTGCTAATGGCATGCAAGAGGCTTATCTTTCAAATATCATAGGTCAATGAAAAGGAATATGTGAATTTCCAAATGTTCCTTCCTTGGCTGATCCATCAATATGATAACTAATACATACTTAAACTCCTCAATGTACTCCCTGAAATTAAAACAACCAGATAGCACAGAATGCACTTAAATAACCATTATCAATGGATTTCAGATAAAAATCAAGAAATAATTTCAGAAAGATTACCCAACACAATCAAATGAAATAGCTTTGGAAATGGGTCAGGGAAGTGTGAGCTGGCAACCAATTGCATTTCATATGCAGAGGCAGTTCAGCAACAAAAAGTCTCCCCAGATTAAAAACTTGACAAAGTTGGTCCAAGTTATGCTTCTCACTAATCGATGGGGAAAAAAGACTTCAGTAAACTAACAACATTCTACTTACCAATAGTGTTCATGACAGAGAGGATGTTTGCTTAGAGATAGGGTTAGGGTAGAGGCTGCACCTTTTCTCTTTGTTTTGGGAAATCAGGAGTGGCTACTTAGCGGTCCCCACTACCTCCCAACCCATGCATCACACACATGCAGGGCACGACACACTTCCCTCCTTGACCCATAATGTGTCCTCAACAAATGACAGCACCGGAGGCAGGACTGCTGGGCATCCTTGTGCCAAGTATGGGCTAACAGGAGCCCAGAGTACCTATACCACTGTGTTGCCTGCATAACCAGCACAGCCCACAGCACAGCAGTGGCACTCCTGACATAGGACATTTTGACATACACATTCAATTAGGCAAGCTGACTACCTCTGCTTTAAAGTTTAAGGGAGAAAATAGAAAAAGCCTGGAGTGCTGACATAAGTTTACAAGTCATCAGCAGTTTAAAGGCATTTAGGTTCCTAAAGACAGTGCTAGGAGCCTCACTGAATCTTCTGCAACACTGAAATTCCCGTTTATTTCAAGAGACACTAGACACTTAAGTCTTTCCTTTGTTGCTTGCTTTTATCTCATTTTCAACCTATCCTTGTCATTATCAACTGAATACCTTTCAAATTCTTGCCCTTAAGCTTTTTTTTTTTCTGTTTAAAATAGGACTTGGAAGTCCAAGTCATTTACATGCTCTTGTAAATGCTACCCTGCTCTCAGCAAAGTAAGAGGAGAGTCCTAGAGGACTACAGTATGGAAAAGAAATTCACAGCATGGGAGAAACGAAGGAATGCCATCAAAGAATTAATGTGTTGTCTGCATGACAACACTTAACAGGTTTCATGTGTGAAAATATAAACGGTGGCATCATTTCAATTTTAGTATCATTCAGAGGTTCCAAATGAAATTAGGGCGTCTCAACACTACTGCCACACTCCTGTCGCTCTACAATCCAGGTCCTTAAGAAAAACATCAAACATTACCCAGTCCACCACAAAAACATGCAACTTAGGAGCACTGGAAGAGCAGTCTTTCTAATTAGTTCAAGGGAGGGCATTTCAAAACAAGATGATTGAAAGCATGGGTCAAGGCTAGCACTGAATTCACACACATGAAGTTTGAGAGGAAAAATGCTTCTCTCTGGGCGTCTCTTCCTGTTAATCTTGTTTCAGCGCTGGCTGGCCCAGCTGCCTCTCCTGCTCTCCTCTCTCCTGGGCGGAACCCTGCAGTTCTTTGATTTCCTTTCATATTTGCAGCTATGTCATTTCTGGCTGACCCTTCCCAAACCTCGGATGTTTTCCTCTTGGAGCTGCAGGAGCATTATGTATGCTTATCAAGAGACCAGCCTGGAGCTGGGCTAGTCTTAAGGCTTTGAGGATCTTTAGCAACTTTTTGACAATTCTGAGGGGTTGAGGAAACCAGGAGGAAAGATGGGAGCTATTTTCCCCATAATTTTAGCCTTTATTTTGCTCTCCCCCCACATGCACCCAGAAAGATAACACCACATATTTTTCTGGCTGTAGAGCCATTACTGTCTTGGATAATGGGACAGTTCCTCACAAACATCAGTTAGTGGAAATCATGCACAAAATTGTCCTGTCTCCACTTCCTGCTCTTCTCTCCCCCTCCACACTGACAGAGTCTCTTCTAAAAAGAGCACAAATGACTATCATTAAAGATGAAGCTTGTGGGTTGTGAAGTTTTGGCTGCTTTAAAAATCAGACAAAGTCAGCTCAGCCCAGGTTAAACTACAGAATTACAGGAGCTGGCCAGGCCACCACGGGCTTTTGCAGAGAAGAGCCCAAGTCACACATCTGTACTACGGTTTGAAACCTCGGGGTTTCATTTGGGGTTGCTCAGATTGAGACCATATGGTTTAGCCTCTTCTCCGACATGAAATTTGGCTCCCATATGGGTGTTGCATTTGGGGGGTTATGGGAGCTACCAGGATGCATCTTGGTATGAAATGGGTGAGAAACCCCTGATAATTAGTATTCCCACAGGACGTTTCTCATCCTTCCTCACTCCCAGTGCATTGGAAGTATCATCTTATCGGCTGCTCCTGAAGCATTGCAGCAACCCACTCTGCTTGTGCCTGTGCCGGACTGGTCAAAAGTGCCACACAAAAACCTCAACTGGAATCACTACACACACCAGGAGACAGACCATGCACAGAACCTAGAAATGCCACCCATAAAATCCTAGAACACCCTCATCTCATAAAAATGCAAGTTAAACACCCTTTGGTAATGTTACTAAAGCTTACTCATTTAAACACATCGTCATCCATATTACATTCAGAAGCCTACCAATACAATGCAAACCCACCACTTTTAGGTGTTAGCTTCTTCCAAGGGTCTGGAGCAACATAAATTAGCCTTAAACATCCTGGATTTTCTGAGAAGAAATATTTCCATGAACAAATGAAGAAAACAGACTCCCAGGGCCCCTCATAAATTCTGGCACAGAAAGACATGTGCTTCCATTGAGTACATTTCAGAACAATATTTCCTCAATGGTATTGATTTACATGCAAAAGATTACGTCTGCAGCCATGCAGAAGGACTGGACGACAAAGGTGAAAGAACAATGCATGAAGAAACAAATGTAGACCTTTTTTCTTCAAGTTAATTAAAAGAAACTAGGTCTGATTCCCTTTGTTTGACACCAGTAGGATACCATTCACTGCTCAGGAGTTAATCCTGATTTACTGCAGCAAATCAGAGCGATACGCACTCAGCATATGAGCCATTCTAAGTTGCAATCAGACAGAGACTTCAGCACAATGCTCCCTACATCTGCAACAAACTCGGATCAAATTTTACTAATCACCTACCTCTTTTCAATCCATTATGTTGACCATTAAGATAATCATATGAATTTGTAAGTCTGAGATGGGGGAGCCATGTGAGCCTACATGGTTGTGTTTCTATGGAAACAATTCCCCTGGCATCTTCGGTCCACATTCGGTATTCCTGTCTGACTGTTCATCTCATTCACACACTCACAATCCCCATTTTCCAAACACTCATTTCAGGAGAGCTATGTTTTCTTCTTTTTTCTATTCATCCATTGAGCTGGATATCACAGGGATGATGAGGTATCTGGCAGGTCACTGTGCCCCACTCCTGACCCAGAGAAATCAGGATGAAGGCAACAGGGCAGCAAAGTCTCCACAGGCCCTTTTAGCGCTTTTCCTTTTTTGGTGCAACTGGCAAGACTGAAAATTAGTCTCAATTACGTTTTAGAGGTTTGGCCGCTTTCATCCCTTAGTGAAGATCACACATGAATTACAACAGAAACTGACATCTGTAGCAACTTCCATCCAGAAGCTACTGCACTCCCACCTCCTTCCCCTGCTCTCTGGCAGCTTCACCCATCGCATAAAAGCAATCATTTACGTGAAAGGTGGCAACTTCTGAACTCCATGCACAGCCAAAGCCACACCACACTTCAGCCCTGGGACAGGATAACTCCCTACCCAGCTGGAACAAGGAGCATGCAAGGGAGCCAGAAATTAACTTCTCTCTTAAAATTTGGCCATAATGCTTCAATTAACACTCCATCCTTATGAAAAGTACCACATCCCAAGCAACAGGGCCTCCATCACTTCCCTTCTGAAACTATTTTGCAGTACAATGGGCTTCACACTTAATTATCCTAAGAGTCAGCCCACGTTTTTAATTGCTCGGTCTCACTGTAATTCAATCCCCGTGGACCATCGGGAACAATTCGATCCTTGTGTCTGCAGAGTGGCCACCATCTTGATCAACTCAGCAAGGACGGAACTAAGGGTTTCTAAGGCTGAAAACACGAGCTGCTATACCCTACTCCAACTAGCTACGCTCACTAATTGGGGTATTTATAGACTGCTCCTTGGTGGAAATGTTGAACAGAAGGAGGCATGTCATATACATTCAGTACTGGATTACACCTGCAGCTTCTCAGTACTTCTCATGGCAATGTCCCTCCATTTTCTGCAACTATGTTAGACTTTTCCCTACTGGCTTAGAAGCTCTCTGTATTTCTGCAAGAGCAGGTAAAAAAGAAAAAAAAAAAAAGAAAAAAAAATATAACAGAAGTGTCCTTTCAATCCATCCTTTTGCCAATATTCAGCTGAAGCATTAAGCAAAATTTTAAGCTTTCCGGTACCGGCTGTGCTTGTTAGCACTCTTGCCCCAGAACAGGCATCAGCAAAGGCAGAGGCGCTACAGAAGGAAGATGTCCGAGTATCTTCTGCATTTAATCACTCTGTGTTCTGAATATACCAGGAATTAACTTGCAGGACTTAAAACACCAGTTGCCTCCCTAAACTACGGCTTCCACTCCTGCTGTTGCCAGTTTTAAAAAAGCACAAGGGCCACATTTTTAGCCAGTGTAATTTGGCACAGATCCCTTAGCTCCATTGTTTTTGCTGGAACTGTGGTAACTTACACCAGATGAGGATATTGCTCTAAAAAGATTTTGCTTTAAAACAAACACACAAACAAAAACAGGTTTAGACAAGACCAGGGATTTTGAAGCTGCATTAAAAAAACCAGAAACTTCCAATGACTTCCAGTAGTCTTTGCTTCACCAAGCCACAAATTTGTAATGCCTTTAATCTTCCCATGTAAGTCAGTTCCTCTACTCCCTTAATCGTTTTTGTTGCTCTTCTCTGAATTCTGTCCAATTTACCACACAGTACAGACTACATTACATCTGAAAGGCCAGAAATATGGTGTACAGAAGCTCGTTTTCAAATTCTATGACCTCAATTCTTGGGAGGATTTCAGAGACCAGACACCAGGCTATAAATGAAGAATGTGTGCCCATATAGCTGGGTAATTTAAATGCATTTTCTGTGAATAAATCTACTCTGTACTTTCTTGATCTGTACAATCTTCTGCCATAGGGGCCTAACATAAAAATACTTCAAAGGCTCTGACAAATTCCCTCAAGATGTGATCTTCAGCATTTCAAAAGCTGAAAGACATAGACAAGGTTTAAAGTGATCATGATATATTTTCAAGGTAACACTCTTCAGCAACTCCTGTTCACCCATTTCTTGAAAGTGAAATTGTATCACCTCTCTCTATATATAATCTTTTTAACTTATTAACTATCTTATGAGCAACGTAAAGATGAAGTGAATTGGACTTTTGGTTAGAGTTTACGATACCTCATTATCTTTAAATGAAGCACAGCAATGCTTCCTTCCTTCAAATACCTACTAGACAGTTCCAAATGGCAATCCTCTAGTCACAGACCCTCACCGCTTCCCTTGCCTCTTGCAGCACTAAGAAAGTTTAGATTTGGATTCAAGTTTCAGCCCTGATCTCTCTCCCCATGTTGAGCTGAAACAAGACCCTGCGTAGTAACACTTTTGTGAAAGATTATTTTTATGTTACACCTCAGTCCCATCTCTGATATTAATTATATAGTTTGAGCTTTAAGCCAAAAGATATTTAGAAACTGGGGCTCCTGGCTGAAACCAAGATTCCTCATGTCCTCCAAATAGTTTCATAACAAACTCTCCTAGACTGCAGCATATTTAATGAGAATGCAGATGATCAATTGCAGCCTGCTTTGCACGGTTAACTCAATCAACAAACTACTAATGACTCCAGCATGTTACAGCTTTTTTGGCTAATGAGAACCGTATTGACCAGATTTTTCCCGTTCTCCCAGGATCAAACGCCAATATGGAACGAGTTCTGGTACAACTGTAACATTAGCCTGCAAGCAAAACGCTGACCAGCAATAGCAGGACACAGCCTGAGTGTCGTTAGGGAGCAAAAGATCTACCCAGACTTGTGGGCCAGCCTTTCCAAACCCTTCCATAGCCTGCGTCTGTCTGGTGAAACCAAAGCCCTGAGAAACACAGAGCTGCAGCACAAGGACGGAGCTTCCACCTTGGTGCATAGCATTTCGAGTCAGAAAAGCCCTTTGTTCCCAGCATGCTGCCTGCACCACTGCCTGTCCCACCACTCCTCCTCCTCACTGCACTCTGCTGCCATTATCCTGCAGGATAATTTGTAGCAGGTGAGAAGTAAATACCATCTGCTTCCTCTTTCTTTCACTTTTGTGCTGCCTGTTGCTGCAATTTACCCTCACCTCCGTTTCTTCTTCCCTCCTCCTTCAAACAGAAGTCAATTGATCATTTTCTGTATGGAAATCCAAAAGCTGACCACAGCCTAAGAGAAGAGCAGTATTTATTGCAGAGCCTGAGGACTGAGATGGGAAACAGTTCATCGGGTGTTATCTTGCCTGTTACTAACCACTGTTAAATAAAGATTTGCTCCCATGGAAAGCAATGGAAAGAATGCCAGTGACTTCAGTCATCTTTGGACTAGGGTTTTGTCTCCTTACAAAATAACCTTCAGTTTCCGGTACAGTCTGATTTCTAAAATGACCAAGTTCTAAAATAGACTTTCCATTCTGCACCCTGGAGAAAATGCTGCAGTCTGACCAATTTCTTTCCATCAGGAGGAGATCTTGGTTCCATTTTTGTCTACACTATCATTTTGCTGGGTGACAAGTCACTTCCTTTCCCCAGTCCTTCACTTCGCCCTATCAAACAAGGATAACACAGGATGTCCTCTAGGAAGTAAAACTGCTATAGAAAAAAAAAAAACAACCAGGTATTATTTTGCTTTTGATCCGCTTCATGCAGCAGCACCTGAGAGCCACACACTCTGCCATCCCTGGCTGCAACCAAACCAAAGCAAAAAGAAAAAAAACACTGGGTAAAAGGGGAGAGAGAAGGAGTAATCGGGACTTGTGAAAGAGTCAATTCTCCAAAGCTTCTTTTCAGACTAAGCTAATTTGCTAGTATCATTTTGAACAAAAATCATGGAGAATACACACAGTTCATCAATAGGGATTGTGTTCCTTCCTCTTTAAGAGGTGCTCCTACGCAGTGCTCTCCACTTTAAAAGGCTTAAATATTAAATATCATTCAGCCAAGTCATAGTGGGGGTCCACGCTTGACTTCATTCCTCTCTTAACAATGTCCTCAGGCCAGCCGCCAGGAATTCAGACACTTAATAACTTCCCTGGGCTGAGAACTCTTCACCTCAGGCATGCTCTCTTCTTATCTACAGTGGGAAATGTTCCCATCCATTTCATGGTCCGCTCTGACCACAGCACTCCTTGCTTCACTGACTTGCTCCTGCACTATTCTTCAGGTTCAAACTTCCCAGCCTCACCTGCAGGTCCAGGCACATCCCTATCTTGGTAGTTTCCTGCTCCCTCTTAACTCAGCCTTAGCTTTCACCCTACAACATCTAAACCCTTTGTCTCCTTCTCCTGCCCTGATTTCCATGCCTTCTTCTGTACCACCATCCTCGCCCTTGCAAAGGTTGATCCACAGAGCTCTAGGGCTCCGCCGTCGTGACCAGTTCTGATAAAGGATCTTTTACTCAGCCCTTCATTTTTAATGACAAAAGGCCTTGTTTTCAAAGCTGTATTTCTAACAATATGCTGCCCTCTTCTCATACGCATTCAGCTTTGCAAGAGCAATTCCAGTGACTTGTGAGCAGAAGCTGGAGCTCTACTTTTGGAAGCAGGTTTCTGCTCTTCCCTTAGAGCATGCAGGGTGGTCCTGCACGAACACTGATCGTGTTTCTCTCTTCCAGCCACTTCACACTCCTTTCCATCCTCCTTTTCTTCCAAAGGACACAAACCAGCTAGCTAGAAATGGCCACTGGAAATATGCTTTCACTGATTTACTCAGTTTTAATCTCCTTCCTCCCCTTGCCCCTTTACAAAGAAAAATTCAGAATTGGGTCCAAAACAGTGTGATTTAAGCTCATTCTTGTCCACGGCCAGCAGATACGAGCCATTCCCTACCAGCATGGCTTAAGAAATGTCCAAGTCACTCTAGGCTTTATTATCCTGGGCACCAAGAAGCCAGTTCTTGAAATATATGACTGGCAACTCCTAGGAGTGGGTGCTGTCGAAAGTAAATTAAAGTTACAGTACAAATAACTTTGCCACTGCTCTTGGTTTTCTTTTGTAAATGGAACAGAGCAATAGCACAGCCAGTTTTTGTACTACAGGACTCTTTCCTCAGATTGCTTTTAAGTTCATTAAGTTTCAGCTTCAGGAAGCAAATGGTAGCATTTGATTTATAGGTACAGAGGAAGAAGGATGAAGTAAGCAATAAATCTAGTCACAGTGGTGTTACTCCAGCTCACTGCAAGCCAGGCCCAAGGAGCACCCAGATTCCAGTCCAAGATTAGCATATATTTCTGATGTCCAGGTCAAGTCCTCTCCATGCTCTGTGCCTCAGTTTCCCTGCTCAGAATAAGATGATGCTAATGGTGAAGCTGAATTCCATTACATTTGGAAGAGACATAAAAATATAAAATCATGTACTCAAAAGCAAATCCATGGAGACTGTTATCAAGCAACATACTTCTATATAAAGTAGGTCTCTAGGATACATACAAAAGCAGCAGCGTGAAGGCATTAGGATAGTCCTACAGTTATGAGACTGCCTTAGCCCTTAAAGTATTTTGTTCTCTTACCAACTCTGCCACAGACTGTGAGCAGGAGCAAATCATCAAATCTTTCCCCATCTGTACAACAGAAAAACAATCCATCGTTCCTTGTTTTCTTCTTCCTCTCAGGGCTACTGGCATTGCAATCTCTTAGGGCCAGAAAGTGACTCCTTGTGGATACGCTTGCAAAACTGACCTGACAGAGCCCCAAATTCAGCCACTGTGCTACCAATACAAATAATGGGCCACCAATACATGTAATATTGGATAGACCCAGAAGGTCTTACCTGCCTATCTTACAGGCAGAAAAGAAAGAAACCGCTTGCCTAGAATGGATTAATTGTCACTTCTGAAGCAAATATGAGAAAATTAATGAATTTTCTGCCTGGTTTTTTTGTCTTTTTTTTTTTTTTTTGCCTTCAAAGAGTGGAGAGGAAAGACTAGAAGGTTCTCTGGACAAATCAATGAAACTAACACCCAACAAATGACCTTTCCTCAGTGTCTTATAAGTATCTGTCAACCTCAGGAGTGCCACCACAATTGAATGGAGAGATTTAAAGCCAGACTATTCATTAGAGAGCAAACTATTATTCTAGAAACTTTAATGAATTGGCTAGTGGCCAGCCTTCCTTACTGTTTAGGTACCACTAGTAAAATGGAAAGTGGCTGCTATTTGGTTTGCACAAAAGCACAGAAGAGAAAAAAGTCTTTTAAGAGGAACAAGAACCAGGCTGTTCAACTGGCGATGGTCCGACATCCTCACAAGATGGCATGACGGGTAAGCAGATATACAGCATAATCAGGGAACCACAAAAACAAGCAGAAGTCTGTAAACACCAGAGATAGCCTCTATTTTATGCCATCGCTACCAATCAACCAACTAAGCACACTATAATGAATGCATTCATAAAATAAAGAGGCTGGGAGGGTGTCTCAGTAAGTCCAATTTTCTTTTATACAGTAGATACTACTGATTTGCCATATGCAGCTCTGAATTAAAAGTCAAATTATTATCTCCTCTGATGTAGCTCACATTTGCATTAAATGCTAACATTTCCAAGTAGGAGTTACAAACCTCACCATTAATCATCTGTTTTGTATCAAGCGATATGTCGCCTTTATCTCCCCTAGAGCCCTTTTCTCAGGATAACCTTCTCCTCAAGTTCCCCTTCTAAAACCATTATTTATGATGACTAGGACAAAAGTAAAGGGGCCTAACACGAGCTCTGTTATACAACATCGCATGTGTCTGTACAGTACAACCAGGAATAACACCTCAGAGAGCAGCAAGCCAGCCAGCCTCTGAGCAAGAGCACAGCTCTATTGGTTCTTCAGCACTCCCAAGTTAAGTTATGCCGTTAGTATACCCACCCTATATTGAAACAGAGATATTATTATTATATTACTACATAAGAAAGAACCTACAGGAATATCAGAATTGAAAGTCTACTATGCAGAATGGACAGAAAAATTGGGGCAGCAAGAGTAAGTAGCCTCACACCCCACCTTTTTGCAATTCCCCATCCATGCTTTGCCCCTTACTCATGGTTAGAGCAACTAGAAACCCTTGAGATGGCAACACTGACTTTTGCTTACCTTGCTGAGGAACCCTAAGTAAGTTCTGGGGTACTCTACTCTGTAAATACATTAGAATCTTACAAGTTTACTTTCTTTAGTCTAACCATGAGGGCAGCAATTAAAACTGTGTGCAAGCCAGTTTTCTATCAAAAAGTATAGAGCTACTTGGACAGACATAGTTTTCAATACATCTTTTAGTGCTTCTAATGCACAGCAGTGCCACATCATTTTCTTTTTGACTACAGCTGGTTCTAATACTTGTTAACAGCCCTCGGTGAAATATTTTAACACAGTATTGGTAACTTCTGATAAATAGGTTAATATTTACCCTGCTATAGCCCAAGAAGTAGAGACACCACCATACTGGGCAAGAAGATGAAAAGTTATCTCAGCAAGACAGCATTTGTAGAAGCTAACCTCCTTCTTTCACTGGTGTCTCTGATGATGGTCAGCTTGATCAGGTCCTGGGACTCTAATGTAGAGAAATAGTATACAAAATCTTCAGGCACTTGTATGACTCTGACTGAAGCTCCATGCCTTCCAAAAAGTTTTCCTGGGTGAAATAACCTCCTTTTGCAGATGGCAAGGTTTGAAACATGGAGTCATCACTGTATCTCTCTACAGACCTTATCCACATCCTCAACACCACCACCTCAAAAATCTGCTAAAATATGTCCAAGACATTCTTGCTATTATGCATACAAGCAGCTCAATTTGCATTAAAACATAAATACAGAGAGTTGCCTACCTTTCCATACCCCATTTCTTTGCTAGTGACACAGAAACTGCTGCAAGGCAGTTTGATGTTTCTGCTGCCCTTCTCCTCTCCCCTGCACTGCAAGATTTTGCAGATCACAAAGCAAATAGCACTTTCCATGCTCTGTTCCTAATGTCTTTGAGACGTGTATGCTTCAAGCCCTGCCCTCCACATTTAAAGTGGCTGGCTTTCCTGCATTTGAGTTGCGTTATCTCAGCATAGGTGTTTTTCAGTTCAGTTGGCTGGGGAATAGGCACTTATGTTAATAAGGTCTCTGACAGATGCCATCTTCCCCTTTGTTTTCCAAGAGGTTTCTGCTACACTCCTGCCACTCATGTTTACTCATCAGTCCATTTGAAAACTTACTGTTCTCCAGCACTTTAGCGGAAGCTTGTGGTTGCCTGTGGTTTTCAAAAAGGAAGGGTGCATTTCAGATGACACACAGTAAAACAGTCTGACCATGTGTAAAAATAAGATTATACCACACAGCCCATGGTTCCAAGTAGTCCAGCTTTGCCACAGATAAGGCAGTTTGAGGAGGCTTAGGATGCAAATTGAGCACTTTTTCTTCAAAAAGTACCCAGCTGCTGAAGGTGCAAACGGCGGAGTTTCAGGATAAGCTTTATGGTGCAATTTCTTTCCATCAAACTCTGCTTATGATGATTTAGCCAAGTGGATCCAGAATCTGTTACAGTAAAACAGGTCAAAGTGGATATGGAAAAAGATATTTCCATTCTTCAAAGGCAGAAAAACAATTTTTCATCTTTTCTGACTGGATACAGTTAAAGAAGATTACAGCTGGTATGATTGCTTTCAGCAGCCTAGTGTTTGACCTATAATTCTGTAAAAATATAACTAACCCTTCATATATTCACTGTCAAGAATTTTCCCCCATGTGCTTTTTGTTCTTCTTAGTCTACTTTATATGGGCAATTTGCCATGCTATAGATCTGCATATGAAGACTCCTTGGCCTATTTCATGATCAGACAGAACAGATTAAACTAAATAGAACATAACAACAGTTCAAAACTGTGTCTGGCCATCTTCACTACCCAAGGGAGTGCGCCTTCAAAACAAACAGGGTAAGGAAAGGTCGAAAAAGGAAAGAATCGTGTCTCTTCCTTGTGTTCCAAACAGCTGAGAGTGCATTTCAGAGGACTGTTTGTCGAAAGATGCCAAACAGCAGCAACTCTGAAGGATGGCAACACACATTCACCGCTTCCAATAATGAATCCATATTGTAGGAACACAAATGGGGAGGCAGCAAATCAATCTGCCTGATTTGTCATCCAACCTGAGACAGCACCGCTTCCTGAGCTACCGCAACATGATGCACAACAGCACCATATTACAGAGTTGCCTTCTTCACACATGGACTTTGAAGCAGAGGGAAACATTTGTGCAGAAGCCCAACCTAGTGTGAATGTGTTGACAAAGCTCAGAGGAAACCACTATCCCACACAGAGACTTTTTGCTCCCACCGCAACAGAGGGAGGAAAAAAATGCAGACTCCGAAAGCCCTTTCCCCATACTGCTGTTTTGTGTAACTGTAGCAGCTTTCAGAGAAGTACCACTGCAAGCACAGAAAGGTAAATTAACTCTCATATGTCTGTGACAGAAGTAAGAATATATAAATTTCAACATTAGCCTTACACATCACACCAGATGCAGCCTGACCTTTAAGGAGTCCCTAAATTATAGATTGCTAAGAGCTGAGAGGACATACAAACCCTAGTTTTACACAGCCCTTCCCTAAGCACGTGCCACTCACCACTGCCAGTGACAAGGCGCAAGGCAAGGACCCAGGGTAACAACCCTTACCTTATTGCTGCCATCACCACTGCAACACGGAGCAGCTGCAAGTCACATCCTAATGTGCCACAACTGACAAATACGGGTAGTCCTACTGAAAGTGAAGGGAAGCTCTCCAAGCATCTGAGCGGTACCAAGTCCCACACCGGTCCAGGGAGAGGAATCCCTGCTTTCTCCATCCCCAGGGAAAAATCCCCTACTTTCCTCAAAAGGCCTTTGTTCACATGCAGAGCAACCTCAGCTGGGCCAGCTCACCAGAGCTGACAGGAGCTCAAGACCACATGGTAGACACAGGGATTGCCTTGTGATTTTTGGTGGCGTGCTGTTGATGACAAAGATCTTGGCATATGATGGAAAAGCAAGGTTAATGCAGCTAAGCACAGAATAGGTCCTATGCAACTCCTTACTTGCCACTTTAACTTTAACTTTCTCTGTTTACTTTCTAATTTAATGTATTCTTTTGATCTCTCTTTCTCTCCTTTCTCTTGTCTCCCTGAGTTTGCTGACACAGTAGAAGCATGACAAGCTCAGACAAGCTAACCTACTTTTTTCTTTTTCTCTTGTACATGTTAACGCTCCCACTCTTCTACCTAGCATATGAAAGCATATTGCAAGTATCATTATAATGATACTTCCAATCCCCCTGTGAAGTAATTCCCCCAACTGACAGGTGAAGAAACTGAGATACACAGAGCTCTTAAATTACTTGCCCCTGAAGCTTACAGAGGAAGCCAGTAACGCAAGTGGAAATGAAGCCCAACAGACTTCTGTTTTTCTTGGTTCCAATCTATATAAAATTATTATACCTCCACCCATCACAGGTCTGTCAAATACCTCCATTTCTAAATACAGTAGTAATAGCAAAACTTAAGATATCCATTACACAGACTTACATATTTCTACAATTTAATGGCAGCCAAGGAACACTCACCGCTATGTTCCATGTGCCTTCAGTCTGTACTGTCACCTGTTAGCTCAAGTTCAAGGGGTCCATGCTGCCTCTAAAGCTCAAGGTATGTGATAATGGGAAGGGGCTACAATTTGCCTGCTTCCTGTAGCCCAAAGCCTGTATACTGCACGGAACAGAGTTTGTATACATGTTAGGCCATGTAATGTGCTCCATTTTTTTACTTTTAGCCTGAGCTTCCAAATGCTCTGAACTCAGTTCTCTCCGTGTGCTCACGTTTGGGAGTTTCAGCTGGACTTGGACAGGTCCAAATCCACGCCTAACTGAGTTTCATCATAACCATGGATATCACCCAGCCAAGCTGTTTTTCCTCTATGTATGGAATAATTCAGTGCTAAGCCATGAGCTCGATTTTACAGAGATTAGATTTCCAGTTATGACACTGACTGAAATTCAATATCCATCACTCCCTCCAGGGTACTGAATAATCTTCAGCATTTACAAACCCGAACTTTCAAAAGCAAGTACACCTTTAAAATTAGTCTAAAATTACTTGAATTCAGATATTGACACCTTTGGGGTTAATATTCTCAAAGATGTTCTCTGCAACAAATCATGCCTTTATTTTATGAAAGCTGAAATTAGCACATTATCTTGGAGCTCAGTCTTAAAGGCAAAAAATCCAAATACTACAAGTAGTAAATGATAGAATCAAAACTGGACTTTGGACAAAGCATATAATGTCTACACCACAGCACTCAAAGAAATTAAACCATATTTTTTTGCGGTAAGTTAATTGAGCGCCATTTAAATCCCTGTATAGACTTTTTACTTCACAATTAAAGTGGCTTTAATTAGGTTTCACTAAATTTACTTTAGAAGCGAATCAAGTTTAAACGAAATCACTTTCACCATGAGCAAGAGCGACCACAAAGGGGTTGCAGTTCAACTAATGCATTTTACGTATGCATCATTAGTTTAATACGAATTAACTTCTGACTATGCCAGTGTAGACAAGTCCACAGTTCTTTACATCTAAATGTGTAATAATACTCCCTTTGTCTTGTCAGTTTGAACAGTGAGCTCTCTGGAGCAATTATACTGAATGTACAAGACATACTACACTTAGGCCAGGATCTCTTGGGATTCAGATACATACAGTTCCTGCAGGTAAGCAGAAAGTAGCCTCTTTGGACTACTCTTATGAGTCAAGCTACTCGCACACATACCTGCACCATCGGATACAACAAATGAAAACCTTAAGTTGTCTAGCATCACAAGCAACACATTCTCACATATGCACTACTTACACCCAAAAGTTTCATCCCCAGTCTCTCACACCAAAACGCCAGCGTAGATCTGTGCGTGTGTATTTCAGTTCTAATGTTTAATTATCTTGAATACAGTGATATCCACACCACTCTTGAAAGAAATCAATTCTCCCTTTGCTCTGAGCTATAAATGCACGTATTCCATAATCAGCATTAACAGAACAGACATATGGGATTGTACATCTGGGAAGCATACGAGAGGCCTTCTCGTATATAAAATTATTTTGCAAAGCTTCTCTCTCAGACCCAGCTTTAGGTATTTTTCCTTCATTTGCACGCTGGAAAATTTGACTGTTGTTTTTGGGTTTTAAGATATTAAATAATATCGACCCATTTGTATTACTGGAATGCTTTTCACTCCTAAAATCTCCCACTACACCTTATACATCTTATCTGCAGTATTTCTTTGACGTGCTAGTACTCTCTGTTTCTGCCATTAGCCCTCGGATTCATTTCTCCCATCACTGTCATGAGGCTGCCTCTGGGGTTAAACTGGGCACACAAATACCTTTCTAGGACAGAAAATAAAGGATAAAAAAATCACAAGACTTCTAGAACAGCAAGCAGACATGAAGCAAACGTGAACTAGATTCAGACATGTTTTCAGCGCTGATGCCTCTTAGGGTTTTCTAAAACCAAAGGAGAATTCCTATGACAAACCAGCTCTTCAGGAAGACACTGCCACCACCAGTGACTCAGAGAAGACAGCAAGCACATTCCTACAGAAAACTCACAGCAGCAAGCAGAGCTGCAGCACTGCCTGGTGACAGACTCCAAAATGATGGTGGCCCATCAGAAGCTCATAGCGAACCAAAAAATCTAGTCATCTTCCCACCTAAGATCTGATTTTCCCTTCCTCACTCCACTGGTAACAAAACAGTGTTGATCAGGCACCCTGGGCAATTCTTCATCTGCAAACTGGCAATAACAACATTTCCCTTTTGCCACCTCCAGACTGCCATGTCTTCAGGGTCATGGACTCCTAGTCGATACATACCGCACTTAACACAATGAGGGGCTAAACTCAATCAAGGGTATTCGGTATTCCAATTGTTATATTTTCCTTTTTGAATCTCCAAACCTGTCCAGTGGGTGCCATCCCACATGGCAGAGAGAAAACACAAATGAAACAAAAGGCCATAATGATGCTAAGATGAAACTGAGCCTCAGAAGAAGCCAAACTTGTCCACAACAGAAACCTTCATCCTATCCCACAACAGCCTCTGCAGTAAAAACTGAAGACCTCTGCCAAGACTTGAGTTGCACGGAGGGACAGGCACACAACAGTAACCGCTGCACACATTGATTTATACCTGAAGCATAAAAGCATTTTGATGGTGGCGACACAGGAATGGAAGAAACATTGAAATCTTAAGGTTTCCATCCAAGTTGTCAACTACCCAATATTTTCCCATTTCAATTAAAAATGCAACCCTCATGGAAAAATTGGGGAGAAAACATTTTGGGCAACTCTTCTCCAGTGATTTGCTACAAAAATAAAAAAAAACATGAGGTAGGTCCTAGCCAGAATGAGTCTCTGAATCTGTTACTAGTGAGAGATAAATCAGGCCCCAAGGCATTGTGATAAATCACAAGGGTGGCTGCTACCATGTCTCAGTTAAGCATCTGTATTTCTCCCCCTCTTTCAGGTTTTTCCTTGGAGGCCCAAGAAATCATTTACAGGAGCACAGGGTCTTTTCTGTGCTGGAACTGCCTTTCTTTTCCTCCCTCCCTCTGTTTTAGGAGAGTGGCAATACTATGAAAAGACCGGATCTTGTTTTACTTTATTGCTATTAGGGGCAAAGTAAAAAGAGTGAGACCTATAAACACAAAGATGCCAAGCTACAAGGAGACTACATGCTTGAATGCGCAGCCCCGGCTGCTTTGTTCTGCGAGTAATAACCAATATGTTGGCGGAGGTCATATATATATATACGTTTGCCACTATGCAGAAAGTGGAGGTGCAAAAAGATACACTTCATACCAAGGGACCATTTCATTTCCTATGGCATAGAATTCCTTTGCCCCTTGCACAAATCATAAACCACCTTTTTATTCACATTTCTCCTCTGAATTGGTATGTCCTCTCCCACTTTTCCTCTATACAGCAGTAGGCACTACAGAAATGCTTCTGAGTGATTCACTGCAGAAAATATTTGGGGGAAGAAAACCAAATATTTATGGCTGTGCAACATGGACTCACTTGGAACCCAAATCACGTGGCAAATAACAAGATTTAACTATAAACTTTGAATTCGGGCCAGACAGGTTGAAGTTTCACTAAATTCAGTTATCCCAGGCTAATTTGGTGCTTTCTGAGGCAGCGGCTCCCAGCAAATCACCTGGAAAACTAATACGCTTCAACTCCAGAGCACTCTGCATTCCTCTGAAGTTTGACCTTCCCAGTTGGCCTCACTGCCCTGACTCACAGCAGTAACCCCGGGCCAGGTACTCCTGGGTCAACCGTTCTGAAGCATGAGCTCTAAATTTCCAAGGAAGGCAGTAACTTTGCTTTATGTGACGCTCGTGCTTTGATATTGCTCCTTAAAGCTGCCTCTCTGCTGGAGAACTCAGCGAAAACCAAACTTTGGTCTGAATTGCAGAGTTCGACCGGTCAGTCCAGGAAATAATTCAATATCATCACCACCATCATCATCATCAAAGTGGAGATCCAGGGTTCACTGTTTTGTGTCTCCAATTTCAGAGGGCTCAGTGGCCGTTGATCAAAAACCCAAGCTAAGTGGGAGGAGGGAGTCCATAAACCACCGCACAATCTATCCCGGCGCTTGCATGCATCCTGAGGACACGGTACCAGTCCAACAAAGTTTTCCGACAAAGTTCTCCACAACCCACTGCAGCACACGATGCTCAGCCTTTCTGTGGGGGAACTCTGAAGCAAAATGTTTGCCCTAGAGAAATCCTATGCTATTGATGAACTGCATGGGGCAGGAGGGAAAGACTTCAGCCTCACAGGCAGGTCATGAGAGCACTTATTTCAATAGAATAATGAAAGGGGCCAGGTGATTAAGCTCAGTATTTGTAGAGTTTAAACTTCACTGCTTACACATTTAAGTTTCACATTACTGTCTATAAGAACTGAACAGGAAAGAAAATGTGATACAGTAAAATAAAATAATGAAAAAAAAAATCTATCACAGCCCTCACCACTATGGTCCAAAATAAGTTTTCAGTACAAAACAAAAATCTTTGTCCATCCACATTCCACAACACAAATTTCAACAGATTAAAGCAACAGTGCTCACGCCCAAGACACTTCTAGGCCATCAAGGTGAGACTTTTCATTCAGGCTCATAAACTAGGACATCACTGTAAATGGTTTAGAAGCCTGGCAAAATTTTAATATACATGCCAGTATGTGTGACCAAAGGGATTACCCCAGAATGGTTCACCTGATTAGTTATACAAATGCCTTCCTTTTTTTTTTCTTTTAATCCAAGACCGTGCAGAATGCCAAATGGGAGAATGGAGCGGGGTATGTACTGGAATGTCTGAAGGCTACAGACTTGGGATTTATATTCCATGTTGAATTCATTGTTCCCTCTCCTACCCCCGCTGCCCTCTAAAATATGCTGCAGCCATGACAGAAATAAATTAGCCTGAGGTACAGGTCACACCTTCAAGGGCAGTAAGCATTCTGGGTAAAATCAATAGAGAAGATGGGAGTCTCTAACAGCTGAAGCAGAAAGAATGACGCATTGATAGCTTTACATATACCCAAACAAAGGCACTTTGGAGAAACCCTAGTCCCTGCTGCCTTGTGAACACAAAGCTCATTTTTTCAACCACCTGAACCCCAACAGCAACACAGAGGCAATTCAGAAAGGCACCCATTTCTCTGGAGAATTTGCATATCGATACAGAAAATTCTGTTTGTTTGCATCTCTGTGTGGGAAGGAGATCCAGATGCTGAATTCTGGCTCAGGTTGCAACTCCCACAAACTTTTACAGAGACCAGAATCTGCACTGAACTTCAGCTTAAATTTTACAGTACTCTCCAACCTCTCAAGCAGCAGAAGTTGAAACCTTGAACAAAAAATCCCCTGAACTTTGGTGAACACAGAAATGAGCCCAGGAGGCACCAACGGACACTAATACTATATGTGTTGCATTCATTATTTTCACTTGTAATTTTAAAGCAATGGATAATATATTCAAAATCACTTACATCCATTGAGAACCTTAAACTCAGGTTTCAGGCTTTATGAATCACAGTTCCTCTGAAATGAAGTGATATAAGATTTATAAGGATATGGGATATATGAAGATTCATGCAGAAGTCTAGTGGTTTTTACTAACGCCCCTATGGTGAATTAAGTATTTACTCTCAGAGTGAGGCATATAACCTGTTCAGACACTTCACAGATCCCACAGGGTTCCTACCTGCATTTTCAGGTTCCTAAAAGCTTTAAAGTCTGATTTAAGCTCCCACAATACTTCTAAAAATAGGACTTAGATTCCTCAGTCCCACTGGAGTTTTTAAAATTGCTACCCAGAAGGTTTCTCAATAGACAGAGCTAAAAGCTTTTCTCCTCTTCTGTCTCTCCCAGACTTCTCCAGAGACAACTTCGGCCCAAATGCAGCAAGATCTAAATCCAAATGAACCCTGATTTTGTGCAAAGCCAGCAAGAGAATATCAAATATGTAACTTTCCCATAGCGTCCTTGTTTGTTTGCTTTTTTTAAAACCCACATAACATTAACGTGTACTGTTCTTTGATCGTTAGACTCACACTTCCACCTATGGTGAAATATAGTGCAGTTTTGAACTATATTTGTACTTACATTTGTGGAGTCTGCAAACAATATCGTAAATAGAATTGTTTTCATTTCCACTGCTACCTGTAAAAATAAATGGAGGAATTCACCATTAATACCAGTGCTGCACTAAAGGGTTGTCTTTTGCTTACAGTCACTGTCCTATGCCTCAAATATGTAGCAACGATGTGGCAATACCTGCAGCATCTCTCTGCCTTCTACAAAAAATTGCAGTAAAATCAACACCTTGAGGAAAAGTGTTCCTCAGAAACCATCCATGTTTTGCTGCTTCTGCTCTGAAGGCCTTTGCATGGCTCCTTGAACCCACCAGTACACAGAGAAAAGAAAGAGATTACTTCACTTTGATCGATGGAGAGGAGCAGGCACTACTTAAGCTCTTCAGCAGAGCAAACCCCTGGCTCTTCAGCTGGCCCTACAGTAATCCTGGGCACCGACACTCTACGTGTGGCTATGACCAGCTCAGGAACAGACCTCAGCGAGCGGTGACTGGGGGAACAGGTTCAGATGTGGTTCCTCCAGAGTAGTGGAGCTGTGAAAACTCCACTGGTGAAAAGATGTTACTTGTAGACACGCAGTCTCCACCAGAATTTATAGGCGAGGGAATCAGTTTTACTATGAACTTGTAAAGATGTTTTTAGCCGTACCATAGGTTTCCAGCTCCTACAATGGCTCATTCCCTGCAGCTACTTTCATGCACTACTATTGGGGTCAGGGAAAGTAAGGAAAGAAAGGCACATCTGAGATCTTACCACGAATGACCAAGATCATTTGCCTCAAAACAAACATTAGATAGAATAGCCCACATGACTTGCCCTGCTGTCCCTTGGTTCTTCTCAAGGACAAAAGCACAGGGCAATAATCTACTGCCTGCAATACTCTAAAATAATGTCTGAAGTACCCCTATCAGCTTTTGCCTTGCGCTTCTATGCTAGACATGAAAAAACACAGTTGCGCATTCTGACATATAATGCAAACTCTGTGCTTCCTCAAAAGAGATGCAATGTCATCTAATGCAGCTTTCTCTAAAATAAATCATCCCCTGTTTGTTTTATACTTCACCGCACTTAGCGATACGGAAAGTCCTGCCCAGTTTCGGAGAACATTCCAATAACAACAAGGGTACATTATCTGAACAGATCACATTTCGCATCTGTAGGTCAAGAAGGACCCATTAGAGAGACATCCATTTGGGGTCTGTTTTTCTACAGCAGTGTTGGATACCGGATGGCTTGCTTTTCTGAGTGACTTAGCCAGGGTGTTTCAGATGGGTCTTGACATCCTGATACTCAAAATGCTCTGAGCCATCACCATCTCCAAGAAAGGCCTTAGTAGGATGTCTCTATGTAAGCACTGAAACAAGGAAGCTGCCACAAGTAACTGCTCCAGAAACCCAAGACCATTGGGCTTCTGCTCTGCACATCCCAGGACAGGAACAGATTCACAGCAAAGGTAACCTGCTGCTCAAGGCTGTATGATATATGCCATTCCTGCACCTCCTGCTTTCTCTATTCAAATTTCACCTCTGCCTACTGATTATGGTTAGTTTCAGAAGATATGCCTCCATTTCAAAGAGCAAGATCACACACGGAACTCAGAGAGGAGAGATGCATTGTGAGTTTTTCCTCATTTAAATTGTTCAAAAAGCCAGGATTCAGCACACAAATGAAAGCCAGACAGAAAACTGTAATACACACATTTGCAACAGCTTGCTCCACTCTGGAGGTAAACGAAACCTTAGGAAGACCTGGGCCTTTCCAGGAACTATGGAATTCCCCTCCCTTGTTTTAAAAAGGATTTAAATTCAACCAACGAACAGCAGTGGATTTGCCTTGGGAATACCTGGGAAGCTGAAGGATGAAAATGAAGACGGGCAAGAGGCTAAATGATTTATGGGCCAAAATCTGGCTGATACTCATTTGATGGACTTCACTATTATACATCACAGGTGGGGTTGTTAAGATCTGGGCTCCATGGCCTAAGAGTTGTTTTCCACTTATAACTTCTGCAAGCCTATAAATTGCAAAATCATAACCCCAGGAGGGGAAATGAAATAATCCAAAAACATTTCCTGTCCCTAATTATATTTTGCACGTGAAGTGGATTCATACAAAGCTGCTAGATTTGGATACCTGAAAACGAACAATAGCATGAGGGAGGCCATGTTGGTTGTGTCTGGATAAGGACAATATTTTGCCTTTCCACCGTCACTAAAAGGATCTAAGTTAAATCGTGGACCTGAGGTCCAAAAGTTAGTGTTCAAAATTCAAATCAGGATGCGCAGTTTTGCAGCCTGGTCTTAGCACTCCTCTGAAAGTACAAGGCATTTTTCTTCTATAAATAGGCAAAGTACCTTACAAAAGACCCTCCCCATTTCAGAGCTTAGGAAATGGAGGTATTGCATGCAAAGAGGGGAGAGACGAGACTGTGGCCGCACCAAGTCCGTGTCCATCTGCAGCACAACCCTGACTGCCTCCATAATCCCCTGCAGGTTGCTAAATCAAAGAAGAGGAAAAACGCAAAGAAATTTTCCCAGCCTTCTCTCATCAAAAACTTTCTTGGATCTCAGGGCATAAACGTAAGGAAAGATCAAAGAGCTTCAGCTTTGGTCATTTGCAGATTCCTTCTGCTTGGCCTAGCTGCTCCCCGTCCCTCCATGTACACGCGGCAGGTAATCCCGGTGGGAATCAACCGAGAGACCTAGTGTAACCCAGTCACTTCTACTTTTGCTCCACTCTTGCCCTTTGCAAAGGAGAGATGCTGAGGTTCTTTTTCTGCAGTTTTCAGCTGAGAGTGGTGCGCAGCAGCATAACCTCTTGCAGTTTGCAAAGATACTATGCCCTTCTAATCCTGCAACTAGGAGTACACATCATGACTAACCTGCTACCCTTTTCTCTTACTGAGATCCTCTGCATGGGAAATCAACTTCCAGTTTAAAATAACCAAATAATAAATACATAGCTTTTAAACACAAGTATTTTACATTTCCATGTATAGTTATTTCTTCATTTATCTCAAGTTTATAAAATTCATATAATGCAAATATTGAAGGCTGTACATACTCTTCAGACTTACTAAATTAAATGCTAGCTTTTGATAAGCAATATAACCATTCCGAAGAACATCGGAGGATAAAATTTAACACCAGAAACTACCAAATGTTTCTGACCTACTTCAAACAATCATTAACTACAGACAGTTTCTAATTATTTTAGTCCATTTCGCTTCTTATTCAGTGGTCATTTTGTTCCTTGACCATTTGGCCTATGTTCAGAAAAATCTCCATTATGCAGCACAAAGTCTCAAAAAATTTTGTTCTCCTTTCCCTTTCTAAGGTTGGGAATATTTCAAAACCTCAAGAGACAGCAGTTCTAAATATGCCTTTAAAACCAAAAAGTAGAGAGCACTTAAAAATTTAAAAGCACAATAGTCTATTACATTAAAACATGTTGTTATGAAGTAAAATTGCTTTCTCTCACCCCTCTGCTAACAGTTTTGCAATTCATTTTCCAGAAAGAACTGCGAACGTATTAAAAGGCAAAACATCTATGCTCAAGCTGGAAATGATCACATGAACAAGCCACAAGATTTGCTTGATAACATACAGAGTTTATTATTCAAGAACGAGTCTCATTCTCAGCTCTAAGGGAGAGGGCGGGGAGAGAAGGGGGAACAGTCTTTTAAAACACACACACACTGGAAGCAAAGGATTGCATTTATAGGAACCACTAAAAAGAAGAAAGAAAAGAAAAAAGTAAGAAAAATCAAACCTCTATGCTACCATCAACTCAAGTTTTCAAAAACTAAGCTCAGCTCCCACAAATCTCGTAACGTTTTCACTTTTTAAAAGTTTACCTTATCAGAGAGGCTGAACAATCGGAAAGCTGCTGAACTTTTCTGAAAGTTCAGCTCAGCTAAAGATGGGAAGGGATACAGGAGAGCAGAAAACAAAAGCATGAGTTAAAAGTCAAAAGCTGCTCAAAAAGTTAGTTTCTCTGCACCCCTCTTACTGACCGAAGAAGTCTTCATTTCACAGGTAGCAAAGTTTGTCTTCTTTCTCCAGTGCAAGATTCGCACTTGCATGCAGGCACACTGCATTACTGAGAGTGCACTGATCATCAAAAGAATATTGTTTCCAATCTTCCGGTGACTAAGGAGAGAAAGAAAAATGCAGTCCAGCCAGGTACTGTTTCTTCGTGAAAAGTAAATCCGGCATTCTGGAATGAGTTCAAACATCGGGCTTGACAGGCAAAGGAGAAAAGCTTTTTCACTGAGCATGCTTAGTCCTGCACTGCCTGCACACTTAATGAACATTACTTCCTTCCCAGTGGTTACTCCTAGTAGAAATCCACACCCCCTACTCTTTCAGAAGTCAGGAATGCAGCTGAAACCAAAGTCCAGAAAACATGCCCGACACCCAGACAAGGCCCCACAGATCAATAAACTCAGGTTGTGACCTGCAGGTCAGTTTGTCAAACAGGACATCAGGGTGAGTTTTTTCTACACTTGGTATAGTTTGCTTTATGCTTCAGCTAATGCTACTCACTCCCCAGAGAAAATAAAACTGCACTGGCTTTTAAAGAATGATTAAATGCTTCAATAACAGATGGGAATTCTCTTTCAAATCTTGTCTTTCCAAACCTGCTTTAAAGTGAGGAAAGAACGCTGCATAAAGAAGTTTTTCAGACAAAATTAGGTCATTAGATTCCTGAACAAAAGTTATTGGAATTTGTCATAGGTAAGGAGTATCTGGTGACCAAAAGAAAAAAAAATAAGGAAAAAGAAAAAGCACCTTTTATTTAGTTAGGGCCTAATCCTGTTCCGTTTGCAATCACATGGAGTTTTGTCATTACCTTCAATGGGAATAGCGCCGGGGTTTTAGATTACAAATGCTTTCAGGCAAGAGCTGCGTCTACTTCAGTGACCTGTACAGGACAGACTGGTTTTGGCACTTCAATTTGCAATTTACAATATTGCTGTGTCTGAGTGTTCGAACACCGTGCAGCAGAAATCCCCCTCCTCAAAAAATTCACAAGAGTTGCTGAAGAAAAGCAATTCTACAAAATTGCATGTGTTATTTTTAAAGCTTTTCATTACATTTCAAGCTTTTCAGTAGCTTTCCAATTTTTCCTTGAGGTTACACTCAGCTCTCACATCTCAATTCTCCTCCACAATAGGACTAGAAATTTAGCCTTTTTGTAATGAAGTCTATACTGGCCCCGACTGCCATGTCACAGCCTTCATAAAAACACCAAGTGTCATAAGAATTACAATGAAATAACAAAAGCCATAATATTGTCAAAGTAAGGAGTAGTAATCAGAATTACAACTGGATGGGCCATTATCTCTCTAAGATCTCTAAGATAATGAATATCACTCTGCATTTTAAAATAAGTTAAAACTCGATCATGACCTCAGTGTCTGAGTAACTCCAGACTTCAAAAGGCTGCAGGTCTTGATTTGAACAGGACAGACCATGACAGAGATTAAATCCCAGGATTCCAAGTGGCACAGACTTTTGAAATATATACCAAATTTAGAATGCAAATTTTAATAGTGCACATTGGGACTGTATTCACATGGATATGTTTCAGAACTACAGTGGGTCCTTTGCTCCTAAGTGCAACCAAGCATTTGGCTTTTCTTAAAAAATAATTGCATTTCCCAGACATCTCTGCTCTTCCTGGATTCGTTCAAGATCATAAAAGGAAAAGTCCCAAAACCGCATGACAAAAACAAGCCATGCTGTATTTCTAGCATACAGAACTTGAAGAGATTTTGGAAATCCCCGGAGAAATTTTGGAGAAGCAGCCATGTTAGGCTAATTAAACCCAAATGCACTAACCAAAAGACTTTTCCTTTCGATATGTTTCCACTTCATATCCGAAAGTTTTCCTGTGGTCAGGAAAGTCCCTAACAGTAGACTTTCCTAACAGGTAGCAAAATTGGAATTTTATCTCTGGACCATCTCTCAGATGCTTTTCTTGGCCGTTTCAAGAACTAAACCTTTCAGGTGTTCACTGAGCCAGAGACTTTGACAGCAGGGGGACAGTGCATCTTATTCATGACTAAAAAGAATCACCCGAAAGCTCTCAACTGATGAACCCAAGGCTTAAACACATGTTCACTTAGCAAACAGTTGTGGTGATTTTAGACATCCTTGTCTCCCACAGTTGTTCATCACCATTTCCGCAGCCCAGCTGGGTGAACAGGGTATGCGTATACTTTGACGGGGCATCCAGGAGTTTGAATTGCCACCAGAAGTAGGAGTCAAACCAAAGGACACAGCACTGAGGCACCTTCAGAGCACGCTTGTGTGCTTCATCATCATCGCATGACCCTGGGATGGTAACTTGCTAGAGAGGCAGCAGGATATGAACACCACAGCTGCCCACAAAATGAACGAATGTTCCACCCCTCTGGCACTTACAAGAGAACTGCTGCATGAACTGCTTCAGATATTCAAGCCATAACCACACACTGTCACCGCAGATCTCCTCCCCATAACACTAGTGACAGAGCTATCGAGTACCTCAAGGCTGCTGTACGCTCAGGATCCATTTTCCTTGTGAGTACCACAGCTCTGAAGCCCTGGAAGCTAAAGGCACATTGCAAATATGCCGTCTGTGAGTCACAACGGAGGAAGCAGACTGCTGATTCCCTTCATGCCTAATTACCCATAAGCGGTTGGCATGATGATTTATTTAGCACGGCGTTGGCCTAGCTTTCAGACGAGTCCTCTGTCCAAATGGAAAACATTCTACCTCCAGTGTTCTTCTTGAAAGAAAAATCATACGGGGCATCCAAGTCCACAAAGCTATCCTGTCCTGTGAATTATTTGAAAACTATATGGACCACTGCATGCCAAAGCGACAATGTCTGTACCTCAAGACGAGCTCAGCTATATACATTCTGTCCTGACACAGGATTACTGGTTTCTCTGAGGGAAACTGGGATCAGTTCTACCTGTAACTATTCAGCTGGGACTGCAGGATGACATACCAGGTAACAGTCCAAACTGAATTTAAGTGGGAATGAGGTGCTTAAACACCCTTTAGGCTCTGCAGTCAGGGCCTTTAAAGAGCGAAGAGTTGGGCAGGATTGCAAAGGAGCAGAAAAAAGAGAGACATGTCCTATGCCTAGGAGGTATTAGGTGGCTCCCAGATAGACTGTCAGCAACAGTGAGAGGAGAACACAGTCTCCTTCAGGCATCCATGAGTCAGGAGGAGGACTGAGGAAAGCCTGGATAAGTGAAAAGCCTACAGGGAACGGTACAAGCTTTGGATGGAGAAACTACTTGGGGTTTGGGATGCTGCCCATGTATTCTGTTTAACCAGTAAGCTGTGCCTTAAGGCACAGACCTGAAACAGACTTTGGCGTGGCATCAGTCCTTCCCAGGGTGAACGACAGAGCCCACCAACGCACATTCACCAAGATCCAATAGGGAACTATTGTTACTTCAGACGTTGCCACTTTTAATGAGAGCCAAATGGCTGCCCCTCCCAGAGCTAACAGCTCCAGCTGGGACAGCTTTGCTTCTCTTTTCCCCCTAGGATGCATAAAACACATTTTTGCTCTCCTTCCTGACACCAGAAAAGCCTGGATTGCTTCCCACTGTACTGTGAGAGCTTGAAACTTGGCCATGCTATTTACAGCATCTTCTTTGCCTGGAGGAATTGGAGACGCATCATGATTTTTCCACCATATGCAAGCAGCAGGCACTACTGCATGTGCCAGCACTACTATATGGCGAGCTCAGCCCTACCTGTCGATGCTTCCTTGTGGCCGCCCAAAGGACTTCAGTGAGAAAGAACAGGATTTCCTGAGGGATGCTGTCTGATGGCTCTCATCTTCATTGTTCTTGGTGCTCAGATGCATCTGTGTTTCAATTCTTAGTGGGAAAGGGCAAATTAAAGAAAGACTGTAAAGGGTGGGGCTCCGTTTCTGGTCCTCTTAACTGTAATGGTAGCTTTTGGCTATAGAGAAGTTTTTCAGAAGAACTTAAGTGACTCAGAAGCCTCAAATGTATTGGTTTTC